>NW_026087556.1:0-49871 GCF_022539395.1 Myiozetetes cayanensis
CCTCTCCATTCTGGAATAGCCCCTGGAAACCAAAGAACCAACGCCCCACACCCCCACAGTGCAGCCCCACCCATCTGCCATGGGACTCTTTGTGAAGTCACGGCCTTTCCCCCAGGAAAGAAAGCCTGTAACCTTCGGGTTTCAGGTGCAGTTGGTGGGCCAGCCTGGGCACTCCATGGGCAGCAAGTGCTTTCTGTCCTGGCACCTTTTGTCTGGCAGGAATCTTTGTCCACATTCCAATTTGGCAGTCGGACTGACAATTCCAGCGCGGGGCTCCTGCAAGTGAATGACAGCCCTGCCCTCCAGGAAAGAAACCCCTTCCCCTCGGTCTCTTTTCCTCTTCCTTCAAATCCAACCTGCAGGGCAGCTTTCTGCCATCTCTTCTCTTGGGAATTGGGAAGATAGACTCGCTCCCATGTTTAACACCTCAGGCAAAACCACCCTGTTAACACCTTTCCCAACCTTCTCCAGCCTTTCCCAATGTCGAGATGTGGAAAGAACAGGTGCCTTTGTCCCTGGCTGTGCTGCTGTGCTGGGAGTCTCTTCCCTCCAGCTCTGCACACAGGCACTGCCCCTGCAGCTCCAGAGAAGGGCTGAAGAAGCATCTTCAACACAGAAATCAGGGCAGGTGTATCAGGGATTGTTGATATTTTTTGGTCTGTGTTTGGCTCAGCACATGCTGGGTAGGTTTTGCTATGGGGTCACGGAACAGTTTGGGGTTGGAAGGGGACCTTTCAAAGCCATCTAGTCTGACCTAATCCTCCCACAAGGAGCAGGAAAATTCTCAACTAGATCAGGTTGCTCACAGCCCCGTCCAGCCTTACCTTAACTGTGTCCACTGGTGATGAGGTTGGCACAGGCAAGGAGTCTCGAAGACATGGCCTGGCGGGATGAAAAGGGGCTCAGCAGGTCTGGGTGGGAGGGAGTGGGGGCTTGGAGGCATCTGGCATGTCCCCAAAGCCTCTTTTGGTATGTGGTATCACTTAGGAGAACCCTAAGCCCCTCCTCCCCCAGCCCAAGGATACTGCAGTGCCCTGCCCTCAGACCTTTGAGTTTTGCTCTGCCTTAGAAACCACCTGGCCACCTCTCACTGGTCACCAGAATCTGACTGGCATGGAGCTGGGGCTGCCTGGGCATGTGATCCATCCTCTGTGATGTCACATCCCTCACAGCCACATTCCCCAGCTGCCAAGACGCTGCCTTTCCTTGGGACTCAGGTAGAAACTCTCTCCAGTGCAACTTAAGAACTTAGAGAAACTTGGGGTCATTTCCTCTTTAGTGGCAAAGTTGTGTTTCTTACAAGTAACAAATACAAACTTTTAGTTCTTACAATACACTTCTGGAATACGAATTTTTTTTTTTTTTCCCCCATTTGTCTCTCACACAAGACAGAGCAGTCACTCCATGTGAACCTGTGTCCCTTGTTCCCATGGTGGGCTTACAGGTACTTGGACACTTGTGCATTGTTCAGATGGCATCACTGACTTCCCTCTGACAATTTGGCTGCTGCCTGGGCACTGTTCCCTAACAGGAACCGAAAGGGATCAATCCCCCAGAATGTTCAGAAACCCTATTGAGAAGGCGTAGAGCAACTGCTTCTCATTCTGTTGGCACTGCCTCTGCCACCTAGACCTGTCTGGCAAATTAACAAAGAAACAAACAAAATCCATAAACAAAACAAAAGCATTTTTATCCACTGAAAGTGTTCAGGGATGATTTCATCTGTGGAAAGACACACCATTTCTTAGGATACACAGAAAGCTTAGATAGAACCTGAATGACAGACTGGGAAGGGTCGTGCAGATGAGTGGGGCTCTTCCTCAGGAACTCATCCTCTTACTATTTGGAAAAGACAAATTCCACCTGAAGGGTTTTTCTGATGGCAATAGAAAGAGGCACTATTTTGGTTCATCTCTTGGTTTTTATCTCTGCCTGAGAGCAGAGATATATCAGGGAATGCTGATATTTTTGGATCTGTGTTTGACCCAGCCACCTGCAAAAATTTTGTTCTTTGCCTGTCAAGTTCACTGATAAACAGGAGCTTCATCCTGGGAGAGAGAGTTTCTTGTGTAAACTGTTTTAATTGGTGCTCTGTGATCGGCTCGTTGTCTGTAGAGGACATTTGAAGGAGAAACTGAAGAGGAGAGGATGAAGTAAAGCCCCCAGACCCAAATAGATCCGATCCCTTGAGTGAACCAGCGCAAGTGCGAGGGGAATCCCCACGTTCTCCCGCATGGCTGAAGGGGGGCACTCACAGAACGGGGCAGGGACCGAGGGCCTCTGGCTGGGCGGTGCTGCCAGACCGGCCCAGGGAGACGTCACCGGCTCAGTGGATAAAAATGCAGGTGGTTCGTGCTGGGGGCTCTCAAGCTTCACAGGAAGGACAACGTTGCCTTCTGCAGGGACGCCGCTATCTTTGTGAGCCTGCTGACCCTCCGAGGATGCAGCCTCTGCTGTGGGGAATTCTGGTTCTCCTGGGGTCGGTAAGACAACCTCATAAAAGACACCTGAGTGAGTGGGGGTTTCTCTGAGGGCTTAGTTTACTCCTGTCCTTTCCTGTCTCTCGGGTTCCTGTTTACTTGGCCACTTTTTTAATAAATATTGGGTTTATTGTTCAGCATTGAGCAGTGTCTTGGTTTTCAATCTCGGCACTCTTTCAAACTTACCCTGTTACACTGTGCTGGCATCTTTTGCCTGGGGGGAATCTTCATGCTTATTCCATTTGAGGTTTCAGACTGACAATTCCAACCTAAGGGTTCTGACACCAAACAAATGCATTTCCAGCCAGAAAAGAAAGCTTGTAGTGGTTTTGAGTCTAGGCCTTTGGTAACCAGGTTGTAACCAAGGAACCAAGGCCATGTTCCAAGTATTCCATATGATTTTTACTTTAGCAAAAGCATAAATAAGAAGGCAGAGGAAGCTCTGGCTCTCTTTCTTCCAGCAAACTGAAAGCACAGATTTTTTGCTCTCATTGTGCCTGGGTGAAGGAGTGAGGCCTCGTGCGCCTGGTTGGCCTTGAGAAGCAGAAAGTGCCCGCGGTTGTTGGTGCGATTCTCTGCTATCTTGAGGAAAGTATTTGGATTGGTGTTAGGGTTTAGGATTAGAGTTTAGGGTTCATGTTGGGGTTTGGGTTCTGGATTCAGGTCGGGTTCAGGTTCATGTTCAGGATTCGAGTTCAGATTCGGGTTGGGATTGGTGTTTGGGTTATAGGTTCGAGTAAGGATTCTGTTTGGGGTTTGGGTTGGGGTTCTGCTTGGGGTTTGGGTTGGGGTTCAGATAGGCATTTGGGTTGGGGTTTGGGTTTGGGTTTGGGTTGGGATTAGGGTGTGGGTTAGGGTTGAGTTTGGGGTTGGGGTTTGGGTTAGGGGTTAGGATTAAGGTTCGGGTAAGGCTTAGGATTAGGTTTAGGGTTTAGGTAACATTTCAGTGAGAGTAAGGGATAGGAGTGCAGGTAAGGTTTAGGGTTAGGTTTAGGTTTAGATCTTTTTTAAAGGTTAGGTTGAGGGTTCAGTGCTGTCTAAGATATCTCCCAGTCCAAAGGTGCCCACACAGAAAGCTCTTGCTCTTTGTGTAGTGCCAAGAGTGGTGCACCAACTGCACTAGATAGATGGTGAGTCAGGGTTTTGTTGTTCCTTTTCTTTTGTTACTGCTAATGCTGCCCCTGGAATTGAAAGTGTAAGTTAGATGCTTTCAAAGCACCACAGGTAGTAATTAATGCAGTGATTTGAAGGGAAGGTGTGTACTATAGCTGAATATCCTGCTAGTGGAAAATTAACTACTAAATGTAGTTATTATATTCAGTGTGTCCCTTCTTATTAAAAGTTCTAAAGAAAAGAGCAGCCAGTGGAAGTTATGGAAATACAGAGGTGCAGAATTCTACTCATTTCCACATATCAATTTAAAATGAAAACGGAATTTACAAAATTTTAAAAAGACAATCACAAAAATCTCTCATCAAAAAACCCCTTAAGATATAAGATGATGTTTTTCCTGGGTTAACCAAGGAAATCATTTAACTTTCTTAGAGGGCCAGGTCTTTCCTGAGACTCAGTAATTGAAAAATAGAATGTTGATAGCTGTTTGCCACAGATGATGCATCTGAATTATTAAGATGCTTAAAACAGACAGGATAAAAAACTTTTTTCCTGGTTTGGAGTGCTTGTGGTTTAGGCACCCAGACCCTTGAGGACAGACTTTGTGTGCAGTATTCTCTTTGCTTTTCTTGCTCCCTTTTTTCCTAATCCATCTATTCTATAACTCGGGTCAAAAGACAGTAACAATATTCTCCATGTTCCCTTCCCCCAGACTGATGATCCACCAGTGTGAACTTGGTTACTCTGAACTCTTGCTCTTAGATTTTAGATGCTGTTAGGGTGGAGGAGCGGTTTAAGATGACTATACCATTGCTTGTTAGACAGATTGAAGGTCTGAAGCTGCTTCAGAAGACAAGAAAGCCCAAACAGGATGATGATAAAAGGGTATGAATCTTTAAATCCAGGATACTTAAGCATCCTAAAGAAGGAAAAAAATGCACTTTTTGAACAGGATAAGAAATGCACCTGATTTTAATTGTGCAAAATTTTAATATATAGCTGTAATGTTTGATGGTCTGGAGGGGCAGAAAACACCCAGCTGGTAACTTTGGCTGTTTAGATGTAGGGGTTAACAGCGGTCTGTTGGCTCCCTGGAAAAGGAGATTGACTTGGGAAACTTTGGAGTGTGGCCTTGAAGATAAGTGAGTTTTACACACGGGCTAATTGGGGAGTGAGGGCGGACTGTGAGTCCATAGATTTGTTGTGTGAGAACCACAGCCTTGTCCTTGGGCATCTCCAGGTGTCTGACAATTGCTGCCAAGTGTATCAGTAATGAGGAGTGGCCCATTAGGATGTTGTTGCTGCTTGCTACTTGCTTGCTACTTGCTCACTGCCTGCTTGCTGCTTTTTGACAATGATCTAAAAGGAGCTGGGATTTTTAATAAAGGAGGCCTTTTCTTAGGTTGCCCTGAATCAACCTTCTGTGTGTTTTTTATTGGACCGTCATGACATCATGGCAACAGTCACCACTGTTCCCAATGATGTCACCGCTGTCCCTGTGGTGTCACCAATGTCCCTGTGATGTCACTGGTCTTCAGTGATGTCACTGCTGTTCTCACAGGTGTCACCACTGGCCCCTGTGAAGTCAGTGGTGTCCCAGGGGTGATCCCTGCATCCCCAATGATGTCACTGCTGTCCACTGTGATGTCACTGCTGTCTCTATGATGGCACCCCAGTCCTTGTGAAGTCACCGCTGTCCCCTCTGATTTCACTGATGTCCCTGTGACATCACGGCTGTCCCTTTGTTGTCACCAGTCCTCTGTGATGTCACTGGCCCCCAGTGATGTCACTGCTGTCCCTGTGATGTCACCACTGTCCCCAGCAGTGCCACCATGTCCCTGTGGTGTGACCAATGTCCCTGTGATGTCACCAGACCCCTGTGATGTCACCAATGTCCCTGTGACAACACTGCTGTCCCTCTGTTGTCACTCTGATGTCACTGGCCCCAATGATGTCACTGGTGTCTCTGTGATGTCACCATGGTCCCCTGTGATGTCACCAATAACCCTTTAACATCACGACCTTCCCTTTCTTGTCAACAGTTCCCTGTGAGGTCACTGGTCCCCAGTGATGTCACCAATGTCCCTGTGATGTCACCACTATCCCCTGTGATGTCACCACTGTCACTGATAATGTTACTGATGTCTCTGTGATTTCACACCTGTCCTTGTGTTGTCACCAATGTCCCCTATCATGTCACAGATGTCCCTGTTGATGTCACCAGTGACTCT
The DNA here is from genome assembly GCF_022539395.1 of Myiozetetes cayanensis. Lineage (NCBI taxonomy): Eukaryota > Metazoa > Chordata > Aves > Passeriformes > Tyrannidae > Myiozetetes > Myiozetetes cayanensis. The sequence goes on from NW_026087556.1 coordinate 5,825, forward strand.
GTGGTGTCATCGCTGTCCCCTATGATGTCAACAATGTCCCCAATGATGTAATTGTTGTCTCTGTGATGTCACCTCTGTCCCCAACAGTGACAGCAGGTCTCTGTGATGTCACCGATGTGCCTGTGACATGACTGCTGTCCTTTTGTTGTTATCAGTCTCCTATGATGTCACTGTTCCCCAATGATGTAACCTCTGTCCCTGGGATGTCACCACTGTCCCCTGTGATATCAGCAATGTCCCCGATGATGTCATTGGTGTCTCTATAATGTCAACCCTGTCCTTGTGAAGACACCAATGTCCCTGTGACATCAGGATTGTACCTTTTTTTTCAGCAGTCCCATGTGATGTCACTGGTCCCCAATTATGTCACTGCTGTCTCTGTGATGTCACCACTGTCCCCAGCTATGGCTCTATGTCCCCGTGATACCATGCCTGTCCCTTTGTTTTCAACAGTCCCCTGTGATCTCACTGGTACCCAATAATGCCACCCATGTCCCTCTGATGTTACCACTGTCCCCTGTGATGTCACCAATATCCCCAGTGAGGTCACTGACATCTCTTTGATGTCAGCCATGTACTTGTGATGTCACTGATGTCCCATGTGATGTCATCGATATCCCTGAGACATCACAGCTGTCTCTTTGTTTTGACCAATCTCCTCTGATGGTACTAGTACCCAGTGATGTCACCGATGTATCTGTGATGGCACCACTGTCCCCTGTGATGTCACCCATGTCACCCATGTCACCAATGATGTCTCTGTGATGTCACCCCTGGCCTTGTGAAGTCACCAATGTCCCCTGTGATGTCAAAGATGTCCCTGTTAATGTCACTGGTGCCTCTGTGATGCCATCACTGTCCCCTGTGATGTCAACAATGTCCCCAATGATGTCCTGCTGTCTCTGTGATGTCACCACTGTGCTGAACTGTGGCACCATGTCCCCTTATGTCACCGATGTCAGTGATGTCCCTGAGACATCACTGCTGTCCCTTTGCTGTCAACAGTCCTCTGTGATGTCACTGGTCCCCAGTGATGTCACCCATCTCCCTGTGATGTCGTCACTGTCCACTGTGATGTCAGCAATGACCCTGATGTCATCACTGGTGTCACTGTGATGTCATCCCCATCATTGTGAAGTCACTGACATCGCCTGTGATGTCACGAATGTCACTGTGACATCATTGCTGCCCATTATTGTCACCAGTCCCTTGTGATGTCACCAATGTCCCCGATGATGTCACTTGTGTCTCTGTAAGGTCAACCCTGTGCTTGTGAAGTCACCAATTTTCCTGTGACATCACGGCTGTCCCTTTATTGTCAACAGTCCCTTGTGATGATGTCACTGGCCTCCAGTGATGTCACCCATCTCCCTGTGATGTCACCACTGTCCCCTGTGTTGGCAACAATGAACCCGATGATGTCACTGGTGTCACTGTGATGTCACCACTGTCCTTGTGAAGTCACTGAAGTCCCCTGTGATGTCACCAATGTCCCTGTGACATCACTGCTGTCCCTTTGTTGTCATCAGTCACCTGTGATGTCTCTGGTCCCCAGTGATGTCATCAACATCCCTGTGATGGCACCACTATTGTCTGTGATGTCATCAGTGTCCTAGATGATGTCACTGTTGTCTCTGTGATGTCACCCCTGTTGTTGTTATGTCAGTGATGTCCCCTGAGACATCACGGCTGTCCCTTTGTTTGCAACAGTCCCCTGTGATGTCACTGGTCCACAATGACATCACTGCTTTCTCTGTGATGTCACCAATGTCTTCTGTTATGTCACCATTGTACCCGATGATGTCACTGGTGTCTCTGCGATGTAATCCTGGTCCTCTGCGACTTCACCAATGTTCCTGTAACATCACGGCTGTGTCTTTGTTGTCACCAGTCAACAGTGATGTCACTGGTTCCCAGTGATGTCACTACTGTCCCTGTGGTGTCATCACTGTCCCCTGCGGTGTCTCCATGTTTCGATGATGTCACTGATTTCCCTGTGACATCAGGGCTTTTCTTTGTTGTCACCAGTCCCCTGTGATGTTACTGGTCCCCAATGATGTCATCCATGTCCCCGTGATGTCACCTCTGTCACCTGTGATGTCGCCATTGTTCTTGATGATATCACTGGTGTCACTGTGATGTCACCCCTGTCCTTGTGAAATCACCGATGTCCCCTGTGATGCCACTGATTTTGCTGGGATACCACGCCTGTCCCTTTGTTTTCAACAGTTTCCTGTGACATCACTGCTACCCAATGATGTCACCCCTGTCCCTGTGATGTCACCACTGTCCCCTGTGACATCACCAATATCCCCAATGATGTCACTGAGTCTCTTTGATGTCAACCATGTACTTTTGTTGTCACTAATGTCCCATGTGATGTCACCGATGTCCCTGTGACATCTCAGCTGTCTCTTTGTTTTCACCAATCTCCTGTGATGACACTCGTCCCCAGTGATGCCACCAATGTCCCTTTCATTAGCATTAGGGTTAAGCTTAGGCTTAGGCTTAGGTTTGGTTAGGATTGGGGGTTAGGGTGTAGTGTTAGGGTTTAGGGTTTAGGGTTAGGGTTAGGGTTAGGGGTCAGGGTTCAGGGTTTAGGGTTTGGGTTTGGGTTAGGGTTGTTAGGGTTGGGGGTTAGGGTTTAGGGTTAGGTTTAGGCTAATGTTTAGGCTTAAGTTTTAGGGTTAGGGATAGGAGTAAGGGTTAGGTTAGGGTTAGGTTTTAGGTAACTTTTTGGTTAGAGTAAGGGATAGGGTTGTGGTTAGGGTTTAGGGTTTAGCATTAGGTTCAGCTTTAGATTTATTTTTAAGGTTAAGTCTATGGGTTCAGGGCTAAGATACCTCCCTCCAAAAGTGCACACACAGAAAGCTCTTGCTCTTTTGTAGTGCTGAGAGAGGTGCACAAATGGCACTGGATAGATGGTGAGTCACAGTTAATGTGAGGTGCTGAGATTTAAGGTTAAGGTTACAGATAGGGTTAAGTTTAGGGTTAAGATTAAGTTAAGGTTAGGGTTTAGGGAACTTTTGGCTTACATTAAGGGATAGTTTTCCGGTAGGGGTTAGGGTTTAGGGTTAGGTTTAGGTTTAGAGGGGTTTTTTTTAAGTTTAGGTCTAGGGTTCAGTACAGATGAAGATACCTCCCAGACCAAGGTGCCCGCACACAAAACTCTTGCTCTTTGTGCAGTGCCGAGAGTGGCGCAGCAACTGCACTGGAGAGACGCAGACTCAGGGCTTTCTCTCCTGGGTGGAGGGGCAGTCGTTCTCTTGTAGGAGTGCTGGGCTGAAATGGCCGTCTCACAGTGTGACATATTTGCTTGTTCTAACGAAAAAAGGAACTGAGTATTGAATGTTTTCCTTCTCCCTCTTCCCCACTTTGTGGAAGGGATGTTGAATGGGCAGGTTGGCCTTGCCCTGAGTGATTGAGCAACACTAAAGAACTGGTCAGGGACTCAGATTCCAGACTGATGGCTCTCCAAGTCTGTAGGGAGGTATGAGGAGGTTTTTCTTTATTTTCTTATCTTTTCCCTCTGCTGGGAAACATATTTCTGACTCACACATGTATTGACAATGTCTGAGGGATAAATCCAGATCAAATCTATTCCCTGGATTGGACATGGAGACGTGAGCCTCTCAAGTGAAGACATCTCCATCCCCTGTGTCCAAAGGAAGCTGTGTGTCCATAAACCACGGGATCCAGGTGCGGGTGTGCTCTTCTCTGTGCCCACACCAATGCTCTCCTGGTTGCACAGGCTCACAGGGGCAGAGGCCCCGCTGTGCTCAGGGCTCTGGGGGTGTGCAATGCTCAGGTGCTTCTGCTCCCGGGGAGAACAAACATGGATTTCTCTCCCTGACTGCACCTCTGCCTCCCACAGTCCCTCCCTGAACGGGGCTGAGCCACCCAGTGACAGCCCTGGAGATACAAAGGCGTAGCTGGGGAAACATGAACGGTCTTTGGGGCTCCACGGTGAGAGAAAGGGGAGACGTCTGCAGCCTGAGCTCAGCTGAGACATCCACCAGACCCTCATTCCTTCGGATTCATACTGTTTTACTGCCTCTCCTTTCTTTCCTTGGATTTTCTTTCCAAACCTAAATCCCAGTCAAAAGTAATTTTTAGCCCTGGCTGGACCCAGAAAGGCCTATACCATTGGAGCGTTAAAATACCATGTGAGGTCACAGGGTCACACCTGTTCCTGCATCAAAATTGTCATCAGTTGGCAGATAGAGGTTTCTCATATTGTTAAAGTTTTAGAAAAAAAAGAACTCTGCATATTCCCATGTCGGTTGGGTTTGATGTCCCCATATAAGCCCCGTGCAGCAGGTTTTTGTTAAAACTCCAGGAGACAGAGAGATGCTCTTGGGGGACATTTCACCTGACCATTCTCCTTGGATGAGGCAGAAACATCCCCTTTCTCTTCCCCTTCTCAGTGTGTGGGGCCAAAATCGCCCTTGTCAGGGAGCCCCTGCAGGTTCTGCCCCTCCGGTGATCCAACAGCGGCCCCTGCTGACCGGGATTGGAATTGTGCCAAAAAGCGAGGAATCCCAGACTGTTTCCTTTTTTTTGAGGGGGATTTTGGTACAGGATTACTCCATGATCCTTGAGGTCCCCTCCATTTGGAATATTGGGTGTGATTCTGTGAAGTTCCACAGGGCTGTGTGTGAGGAGAGAGCAGGGGTTGAGCAAAGCATAGCCCTTGAGCACTGTGAGGACACAGCACAGGATCCAGATACAGAAGGGAATGGCTGACCCTGGAAGAAGGGTGGGTCACAATGTGGACAAAATATGCCTAGGAGGGAGGAGCACTGGAGTGCTGCTGAGAGGGGCAGGACAGGGCGTGTTCTGGGCACAGGGCAGGACACAGGCTGTGTGGATCAGGCGTGCAGCAGTGATGGGCAGAGCTGCTTTGGGGAAGGCAGGAGGATGATTGCTTCCTTCAGCCCCCAGGGGACTCTGAACAAAAGGGGGTGATTTTCAACACTTCCCAATGGGTTCAGGGCAGAGTGTAACACCTGGGAGGTGCTGAAATGCTTTAGGCATCAGAGCCATCCACCTGGAACCACAAACCACACAAAACCCGGGCTTGGGGTGGTGTCAGACAGGGGAAAAAGGAGATGTGGGATGGAGCCACATGGGTGGGAAAATTCTTGTCTAGTAAATCCTCAGTAATGGGAATGTGGAAGGGGCACGGGGCTGAGCTCTCTCCAGAGCCACAGCTGGGCAGGGCATTCATTTCTTGATCCTCACAGATGGCAGATGGTGGATCTGGGATCCCCACGGTGTCTCAGGGTGTGCAGCACCTGGGGGAGCTGCAGGCTCTCAGCCTGTGCCTTTCTCCTCCCAGGCAGCTGGTCCAGCTCCCAGGCAGGCACAGCCACCAATGGTGAAGGATTCCCTCCTCACACACTCAGTGACCCTCAGCATCAGGGCCAAGGCTGCCCAGCTGCCACCACCAGGACATGAGGAGGTTCATCAGCTGGGATCTCACTGGGCTGGAATGGCATATCCTGCTCACTGCTTCCTCTCCCCATCACACCTTCTCTGGTCTCTTCTCTTTTTCTAAGAGCCCATGTCAGCCAGTTGGGCAGATTTGCATGAGCTGGCTGGTTCCACATTCATCTAAAGGATCAAGATGGGAGCTGGGGGAGGAGTTCAGTGTCTGGGCTGGTCCCTGCACAGGACACCAAGAATCATGAGCTCTACATTTCTCTAACAGACAGCAACCCCTCGACTAAGACAATATTCCCTGTCAGAGGCAAGTGATAACTTGTGAGCCCTTTCTACTCTTCTTTCCTCCTGGATATGTTTTGTCCACATTGTGACCCACCCTTCTTCCAGGGTCAGCCATTCCCCTCTGGATCTGAATCCTGCGCTGTGTCCTCACCTTGCTCCTCTTGTTGTCCACACCCATCAACACCCTCGTCCTGGAGAGATGGGGCCACTGAACCCTGGGAGAGCCCAGCCTGGAGACATCCCCATACCCATCAATTCCCTCTGATGCTTTCCCTGCCCTGCACTCCCTGCTGTCCCCGTGTTTCTGCCCCCTCCCCTGAGTGGGACCAACCCCACCCCCAGCTCCCCTTTGGGCTCAGCCCGCTCAGGGCAGTGCTCAAGGGCTGTGCTACCACTGCCCTGCTCTGCTTTGCTCAACCCCTGCTCTCTGCTCACACACAGCCCTGGGGAACTTCACAGAGTCACCCCCGGTATCCCGAGTTGGAAGGGACCCACCAGGAACATCGAGTCCAACTCCTGAGCCTTCCCTGGACCATCCCCCAGAGTCACACCACGTGCCCAGGAGTATCGTCCAAACGCTTCTTGTACTTGCACCAAGCCAGCGGTGCTGAACCCCCACTCTGCACCTCCTGCTCCCAGACAGCAGCATCTCCAGCCTCTGGGTAAAGGAGAGGGGATGCAGCCACCTCCTAAGTTATCCCAAACAGGGCATTCCTGTCAAACCTTGATGTCTGCCTCACCCCTCTGGGAGGATCTGTGGGCATGTGCTGGGAATTCCTGGAGGCGCTGCCATTCCTGGAGGAGCTGCATTTCTGCTCTTCCTCCCCCTGTCCTGGATTTAGCTCTCCTGAAGGAAACATTTGCTTGGAAAGGCCTCAAAACACCCCCAGGTCCTTCTCCAAGAAATACTCCAGCTCCCAGTTTTGTGAAATCCTCTGGTGCAGGCAGGGAAGGTGTCCACACAAGTTCTCTGAGAGGGGCAGAGGTAAATGGGAAGAACCTGGAAGATCTCTGGGCTGTAAACAAAACATGAATTTGCACCTCTTTTTGTTTAACGAAACACAAGCGTTTGGTTAAGGAATATGAGTTAGGAGGAAGACCAAACTCCTCCATATAAGCAATTGTAAATCCGAAATTACAAAGCTCCAAGTATGGAGAGGAAGTATAGAGAAAGGAAAAATAACAACCCTTTATTAAAGGATATATGTGTGTTGGTAGAACAACGATAGAGCACAAAACCAACCAAATAATCCTGCACCAAAAATCCCCCTCAAACAAAAGGACACAGTCCGGTACTCCTCGCTTTTTGGCGCAATGCCAATCCCGGTCAGCAGGGGCCGCTGTTGGATCACCGGAGGGGCAGAGCCTGCAGGGGCTCCCTGACAAGGGCGATTTTCGCCCCACGCACCGAGAAGGGCAAGAGAAAGGGGATGTTTCTGCCTCATCCAAGGAGAAGGGTCAGGTGAAATGTCTCCCAAGAGCATCTCTCTGTCTCCTGGAGTTTTAACCAAAACCTGCTGCACAGGGCTCATGTGGGGACATCAAACCCAGCCCACATGGGAATATGCAGAGCTCCTTTTTTCTAAAACTTAAAGGCAAACCTTTATCTGCCAACTGATGACAATTTTGATGCAGGAACAGATGTGACGCTGTCACCTCACAGGGTATTTTAATGATCCAATGGCATGGGCCTTTCTGCTAAAAATTACTATTACCCCTAAACTCAAACCTAATGCCAAACCTAAACCCCTAACAACAACCCTGTCCTTTACCCTAACCCAAACCTTACCTAAATTCTATCCTAATCTAACCCTAATGCTAAACGTTACCATAAATCCTGGACTCTAACACTAACCCTAACCCTGACTCACCATCTACCCAGTGCAGTGGGAGTGCCTCTCATGGCACTATATAAAGAGGAAGAGCTTTCTGTGTGAGAACATTTGGTCAGGGAGTTTTCTTCATCCTTATGGAATTTTGGCTGTCAGACAGCAGTTTCAGCTCAGCGTCCCTACAAGAGAACGACTGGCATTGCACCCAGGAAAGAAAGCCCTGAGCCTCTGTCTCTCCAGTGCAGTTGTTGTGTCATGCTCGGCACTACACAAAGCGCAAGAGCTTTCTGTGCGTGCACCTTTGGACTGGGAGGTATCTTAGCACTGAACCCTAAACCTAACCTTAAAAATAAATCTAAATCTGAATCTAACCCTGAACACTAAACCTTAAATGTACCCCTATCCCTTACTCTAACCAAAACATTAAATAAACCCTAACCTAACCCTAACCCCTAACCCTAAACTTAAAACCTAAGCCTAAACCTAAACCTAAGCCTAAACCTAAACCTTAATCCCCTAACCATAACACTAACCCTTAAACCAAACCCTAAACCCTAACCCTAAACCCTAACCCTAACCCTAATGCTAATGAAAGGGACATTGGTAACATCCTTGGGCACCAGTGACGTAACAGGGGATTGGTGAAAACAAAGAGACAGCTGTGATGTCACAGGGAGATTGATGACAACTGATGGGACATCAGTGACATCACAAGTACATGGTTGACATCAAAGAGACATAAGTGACATCATTGAGGATATTGGTGACATCACGGGGACAGTGGTAACATCCCAGGGACATGGGTGACATCCCTGGGTACCAGAGACATCACAGAGGACTGTAGAAAACAAGGGAACAGGTGTGGTATCACAGGGAAATCAGTGACATCACAGGGGACAAGAGTGATATCACAAGGACAGGGCGACATCACAGGGACATGGGTGACATTGGGGACCAGTGACATCACAGGGACTGATGACAACAAAGAGACAGCCATGATATAACAGGGACATTGGTGACATCACAGGGGTCTGGGGACATCACAAGAATATTGGTTACATCACGGGGACAAGGTGCCACTGCTGGGCACAGCGATGATACCACAGGGACAGCAGTGACATCTTTGGGGACCAGTGACATCACAGGGGGCTCGTTAAAACAAGAGGACAACCATGATGTTGCAGGGACATCAGTGACATCAAAGGAGTCTGGTGACATCACAGGGACCTGGGTGACATCGCTGAGGACCAGTGACATCACAGGGTACTGGTGAAAACAAAGGGACAGCTGTTATGTCACAGGAATGTCGGTGAAGTCGCAGAGGACCGGGGTAACATTGCAGAGACACCAGTGACATCACCAGGTACAATGGTGACATAACAGAAGACATTGGTGACATCACAGGGAAAACAGTGATGTCATTGTGGATCAGTGACATCACAGGGGACTGTTGAAAACAAAGGGACAGCCATGATGTCTCAGGGGACATCACTGACATAACAACAACAGGGGTGACATCACAGAGACAACAGTGACATCATCTAGGACACTGGTGACATCACAGACAACAGTGGTGCCATCACAGGGATGTCGATGACATCACTGGGGACCAGAGGCATCACAGGGGAGTGTTGAAAACAAAGGGACAACCCTGATGTCACAGAGACATCGGTGACTTTACAGGGACAGGGTTGACATTACAGAGACAGCAGTGACTTGATCGGGGACATTGCTGGCATCACAGGGACAGTGGGGATGTCACAGGGAGATGGGTGACATCATGAGGAAAGCGGTAACATCATTGGGGACCAGTGACACCACAGGTGACTGGTGACAAGAAAGGGATGGCTGTGACGTCACAGGGACATTGGTGACCTCACAGGGACATCAGTGTCACCGCTGGGGACAGTGGTGGAATCACAGAGACAGCAGTGACATCATTAAAGACCAGTGACACCACAGGTGACTGGTGACAATGAAAGGATAACTGTGATGTCAGAGACATAACAGTGATGTCACAGGGGTCTGGTGACATCAGAGGGACATCGGTGACATCACAGGGACAAAGTGCCACTACTGGGGAGAGTGGTGACATCACAGAGACACCAGTAACATCACTCAGGACCAGTGACATCACAGGGGACACTGGTGACATCACAGGGACATCGGTGAAATCATTGGGGAACAGTGAAATTACAGGGGAACAGTGAAAACAAGGGGACAGCAGTGATGTCACAGGGACATAATGACATCACAGGGACAGAGATGAAATCACAGAGACAGCAGTGACATCACTGAGGACCAGTGACATCACTGGGGACTGGTGAAAACAAAGGGACAGCCATGATGTCACAGGGACATTGGTGAAGTCAAAGGCATCTGGTGACATGACAGGGACATCAGTGATATCACGGGCACATGGTGCCACCACTGGGGACAGTGGTGACATCACAGAGGCACCAGTGACATTATCAGTGACCCTGGTGACATCAGAGGGGATAATGGTGACATCGCAGGGGGCAGTAGTGACATCAGAGAGACAATAGGGACATCATTGGGGACCAGTGACATAAGAGTGACAACAGAGGGACACCAGTGATGTCACAGGGACACTGGTGACAACAAAGGGGTCTGGTGACATCACAGCGACATCGATCACATCACAGGGAAATGGTGGCACTGCTGGGGACAGTGGTGAAATCACAACAACAGCAGTGACAATAATGGGGACTAGTGACATCAGAGGAGAATGACAACAAAGGAAAGCCCTGATGGCACAAGGAAATCAGTGACATCATGGGGACATGGAGCCACCACTGGGGACAGTGGTGACATCACAGAAGCAGCAATGACATCCTTCAAAACCAGTGACATAACAGGGGACTGGCGACAACAATGGGAAAGCCATGATGTCACAGGGACATTGGTGACATCACAGGGGACATTGGTGACTGCACAAGGCCAGGGGTGACATCACATAGACACCAGTGACATAATTGGTGACACTGGTGACATCACAGGGACAACAGTGACATCAACGGGTTCATTGGTGACTTCACAAAGACAAGGTTTATAATACATAGAGAGTAGTGACATCATCAGGGACAGAGGTGACATCACACAGGCATGGGTGATATCACTGGGGACCAGTGACATCCCAGGGGACTGGTGACAAGAAAGGGACAGCTGCGATGTCACAGGGACATTGTTGACATCAAAGGGGTCTGGTGACATCAAAGGGACACTGGTGATATCACGGGGACATGGTGCCACCAGTGGGGACAGTGGTGACATCACAGAGACATCAGTGACATCATCAAGGACCAGTGAAATCACAGGGGACTGTTGACAACAAAGGGACAGCCATGATGTCATGGGGACATTGGTGACATCATAGGAGACTTTAGTGACTTCAAAAGGACAGGGGTGACATCACAGTGACACTAGTGACAACGTCAGGGACATCGGTGACATCAGAGGGGACAGGGGTGACATCACAGGGAGATGGGTGACATCATTGGGACAAGTGACATCACAGGGGACTGCTGACAACAAAGGGACATCTGTGATGTCACAGGGACATCACTGCCATCGGTGACATGACAAGGACGAGGATATGGTGCCACAGCTCAGCACAGTGGTGACATCACAGAGACAGCAGGACATCATTGGGGACATTGTTGACATCACAGGGGACAGTGATGACACCACAGAAACACCAGTGATATTAACGGGGACATCTGTGACATCACAGGGGAATTTGATGACTTCACAAGGCCAGGGGTGACATCACAGAGACACCAGTGATATTATTGGTGTCACTGGTGACATCACAGGGGATAGTGGTGACATCACAGATACATTGGTGACATCATTTGGGACCAGTGGTATCACAGGGGACTGTTGACAACAAAGGGACAACCCTAATGTCACAGGGACATCGGTGTCTTCACAAGGACAGGGTTGACACCATAGAGACACCAGTGACAGCATCGCGGACATTGCTGATGTCACAGGAGACAGTGGTGACCTCACAGGGACAGAGGTTACATCATTGGGGAACAGTGACATCACAGGGGACTGATAACAACAAAGGGACAGCAGTGATGTCACAGGCACATTAGTGACATCACGGGGACCTGGTGTCACTGCTGGGGACAGTGGTGAGGAGACAGCAGTGACATCATTGGGGATATTTTTGACATCACAGGGGACAGTGATGACACCACAGAGACACCAGTGACATCAATGGGGACATCGGTGACATCACAGAGAACATTAGTGACTTCACAAAGGCAGGGGTGAAATCACAGAGACACCCGTGACATCATCAGGGACACTGGTGACATCACAGGGACATCAGTGACATCACTGGAAACATTGGTGGCTTCACAAGGACATGAGTGACAATATGTAGACAGCAATGACATCACCAGGTACATTGGTGACACGACAGGGGACAGTGGTGACATCACACAGACATCGGTGATATCACTGGGGACCAGTGACATCCCAGGGGACTGGTGACAAGAAAGGGACAGCTGCAATGTCACAGGGACATTGCTGACATCAAAGGGGTCTGGTGACATCAAAGGGATATCAGTGACCTCACAGGGATATGGTGCCACTGCTGGGGACAGTGGTGACATTACACAGACAGCAATGGTATCATTGGGGACCAGAAATAGCACTTGAGACTGGTGACAACAGACAGAAAGCCACAATGTCACAGGGACATTGGTGACATCACAGGGGACAGTGGTGACATTACAGGGACAGCAGTGACATCATTGTGGACCAGTGACATCACAGAAGACTGGTGACAACAAAGGGGTAGCTGTGATCTCCCAAGGACATCAGTGACATCATTGGGGACATCGGTGACTTCACAAGGACAGGGACAACATTGCGGGGACACCAGTGACATCATCAGTAACACTATGGACATCACAGCGATAGCAGTGACATCATTGGGGACCACTTTGTGACCACAAAGGGACAGCCGTGATGTCACATGGCTATTGGTGACATCACAGGGGACGGGGGTTGAAAACACAGGGGACAGAGGTCACATCACAAGGACATTGGTGACATTATTGGGGACATCTGTGACTTCACATGGACAAGGGTGAAATCACAGAGACAGCAGTGACGACATCAGTGACACTGGTGACATCACAGGGACATCCATGACATCACTGGAGACCAGTGACCTCACAGGGGAAGAGTGACAACAAAGGGATAGCTGTGATATCACAGTGACATCGATGACATCATTGGAGACATTGGTGACTTCACAAGGACAAGGGTGACATTACAGAGACAGCAGTGACATCATCGGAGACATTGCTGACATCACAGGGGAGAGTAGTGACATCACAGGTGACATTGGTGACTTCACAAGGACATCAGTGACATCACAGAGAGACCAGTGACATCACCGGGATCATTGGTGACATCAAGGTGGTCTGGTGACATCACAGGGAAAACAGTGACATCACAGAGAGACTAGTGGCATCACCCGGGACATTGGTGACATCACAGGGGACAGTGGTGACATCACAGGGATAGCAGTGGCATCACTGAGGACCAGTGACATCACAGGGGAACTGTGACAACAAAGGGACAGCCGTGATATAACGGGGACATCGGTGACATCAGTGGGGACATTGGTGACTTCACAAGGACAAGGGTGACATCACAGAGACACCAGTGACATAATTGGTGTCACTGGTGAAATCACAGTGACATCGGTGACATCATTGAGGACCAATGGCATTACGGGGGACTGGGGACAACAAAGGGACAGCCGTGATGTCACAGGGACATCGGTGACATGACAGAGGTCTGGTGAAAACACAGAGACACCAGTGACATCACAGGAACATGGTGGTACTGCTGGGGAGAGAGGTGACATCACAGAGACAGCAGTGATATCATTGGGGGTCAGTGACATCAGAGGGCACTAGTGACAACAAAGTGGTAGCTGTGATGTCACATGGACATCAGTGACATCAGAGGGGACAGCAGTGACTTCACAATGACAGGAATGACATCACAGAGACACCAGTGACATCACAGTAGACAGCGGTGACATCATAGGGACAGTTGTGACATCATTGAGGACACAGGGACCACCCTGGGGACAGCAGTGACATCACAGAAAACAGTGGTGACACCCATGAGGACAGCAGTGACATCACATGAGACCACTGACATCACAGGTCGTTGGTGACATCACAGAGACAGCAGTGACATCATTGGGGACAGTGGTGACATCAGAGGAGACAGTGGTGACATCACAGGGACATGGGTGATATCACTGGGTACCAGTGAAATCACGAGGGACTGTCGAAAACAAAGGGACAGGCGTGGTATCACAGGGAAATCAGTGACATCACAGGGGACATCGGTGATTTCACAAAGACAGGGGTGACATCAAAGGGACATGGCTGACATCATTGGGGACCAGCACGAAGCCCCTGACACCCACCAGGATCTTGCTGTGGACGGTGTCCTGTGGCATCTCTGGGGAGAGCCGGGGAGGATCAGGACCCCCAAAACCTCCCAGAGACCACCCAGGACCTCACAAACCCCATCCTGGTCTCCCCCAGCCCACCCAGGACCCTCTGAAACCCCTTCCCAGCCCCTCCGGGATCCCACAAAGCCCCTCCCATCCTCCTTAGAACCCTCCACCCCCCCTCCCATCACCCCCGCGACACTCCTGAACCCTTCTCAGTCCCTTCCCAGTTCCCCCCCACGAACTTCCCCAAACCCCTCCAAGCCCCCCACAGCCTCCCTCCCATCCCACTCAGGCTCCCCCAAACTCCCTCTCAGTTGCCCCCAGGACTCCCCACAGCCCCTCTCAGCCCTCCCAGGACACCCCAACCTCCTCCTCAGTCTCCCTATTGCCTCTTAAAGTGCCTTCCAGTGTCCCCAGTGCATCTTCAGACCCCCGACCCCCCTGCCAGTGTCCCCCCATGCTGGGGGGGCCGGGCCGTACCCCAGTGCCGGCTGAGGGGGTGCTCCAGGCTGACGTGCTCCACCTGGCAGGTGTAGGTGACCCCGCACCGGGGGGGGATTTCCAGCATCACCAGCACCTGGTAGGTCCAGTCCCCGTTGGGGACCACGTCGGTGGCCACCACGTGCTCCGGCAGCTCCTGCCCATCCTGGAACCACCTCACCTGCACCGGCGCAGGGTAGAAATCCATCACGGAGCAGAGCAGGCGGCCAGGGCCGGGCTGGGAGCTTGGCGGCACCAGCGAGATGGACACGCTGGGGGGCAGAGGGAGAGACGGGGGAGACACTGGGCTGAGCTGGGGGGGGGACTGGGAGAGACGGGGGAGACACTGGGCTGAGCTGGGGGACGTTGGGAGAGAGGGGAGAGGGTTTGTAGGGCATTGGTAGGCGTTTGGGTGGCAGTGGGAGGGACTGGTAATGGACTGGGGTAGAAGGCGATGGGCTGGGGGGTCACTGGGGAGGGAGGTGGGAGATGTGGGAGAGAACTGAGAACGACTGGGAATGGAGTGAGAGGGTCTGGGAATGACTGGGAGGGACTGGGAACGCACTGGGAAGGACCCGAGCGAGACTGGGAGGCGGAGTCCTGGAGAGGGAACTCTGCGCTGTGGATCTGCCAAGCAACTGATGAGTCATGGCAGAGACGCGCTCTGATTGGCTGAGGGGAGGGAGAGCGGTGGCAGCAGCGGGGTGGAGATGAGGGGGGGCACTGGGAGAGACTGGGGTGCATTGGGGGCAGTGGGAAGAAGTGGAATTGACAAGAATGGATTTGGGGCACTGGAAGAGACCTGGATGGACTGGGGGGCACTGGGAGAGACTGGGATGGACTGGGAGGCACTGGGAGAGACTGGGATGGACTGGGAGGAACTGGGATGGGGCAAAAGGCCATGGGGATGGGCACAGGGAGGGCTGAGAGGTCTGGGGTGATTCCCAGGGAGGGTTTCAGGGGCTCCAGGGTCATTCCCAGGGCGGGGAATTGCCAAGGGGACCCGCTCTGCCCTGCACTCACCTCTGCGGTTCCCAAGGAACGGAGTGAACACCTCGTAGTTTTTCCGGCAGAACCAGTCCACTGCAGCCCGTCTGTGCTCCAGCACGTCCTGTTGGCTGTTCCAGTGCCTGACCTGGATCTCTCCATACGGGATGTGCCCCACAAAGAGCCCCACATCGCTGTCGAAGTGCACGTACTGCTGCCGGTTGTAGATGTGCCTCTCCAGGTACCTCACCCGCTCGGTGCCATTGATGAAGTGACACTCGCTGGTAGAGAACTCCTGGAACACCCCTGTGTGTGCAGACACGGGTCAGGGGGTGCCCCCCCCATCATCCTCCCGCCCCCCCCCTTAGCAGGTTGGGAGCTCAGGGAACCACCGCGGATCCCCCCTTTCCCACCCTCCTCTGCCCCACGACCACCGCAGCACCGGCTCTTGGCTGGGCGGGGAACCCCCCCAATCAGCCCCCCGGGGATGGACAGGGGGGTTGGGGACCCCAGTGCGGATCTGACGCCCCCCAGAGCCCCAGGGAACCGCTGCAGGGCTCCAGTGATGGGGGACACAGAGGAACCCCCATGGCACCTCTCTTCCTGCTCTCTCACCTCCCTTTTCCCCCTCTCCCACCCCTTTCCCATCGTCCCTCCAATCCCCAGACCCCCCGGCGCTCAGTTTGGGGCTCCCACCCCCCTCCCACTAATTTCGGGGGTTCCAACCCCCCTCGCACTCACTTTTAGAGCTTCCACCCCTTCTTTTCTCTCCTCTTTCCCCCTTCCCGCCCCCCCCGCTCACCCGAGAGCTCCTCGCCCGCAACCGGGGGTGCTCCCAGCACCACCAGTACCACCAGTACGGCCCCAGCTCCCCGCACACGCTCCATCTCCAGCGCCAGGCAGGTGCTGATGCCCCAAAATCAGCCGGGCGGGGCCGTTTTGGGCTGTTTTGGCCGCGCTCTGATTGGCTGAGGGTAAAGTTGGGGCCCGTTTTTCGTCGCGTCCTCCCGGCAACTGATGAGTCATCAGAGAGACGTGCTCTGATTAGCCGAGGGCTTCAAGAGCGCTTCCTGATTGGCTGAGGCCGTTCAAGGCGCTATAGCCCCAGGTGTGGGGGGTTCTAGGGGGTCCGTGGGGTGCGGGGGAGGTGGGAACCCAGTGGTACGCAAAAACGTGCATCCAGAGGTCCCGCAGCTCTTCTGAACCCAAAAACGGCGATCCAGGTGTCCCGGAGCTCCGATATGCCCCCCAAACGAGTCGATTGGCTGATCTCGGTGGGGGCTCAGTTTGGACCGGGTCTGCCCGGCAACTGATGACACGTCAGAAGCGCTGGTTCCCATTGGCTGCTGCTGGGGCTGACCCTGCCCGCAGCTTGGGGTCACCAGGGTGGGTTTTTGGGGGGTCCCGGATTTCGGGGATTGGAGTTTCAGGTGACCTGAATACGGGGAAGTGAGCTTCTGAGTAGCCCTGAGTGCCAATCACCTTCCGTTCCCTGGATTTTGTGGGTCTGGGAGTGCCTAACCCCCTCCCCCATCCCCGTTCCCAGGATATTAGGGCTCTGGATGTGACCAAACCACCTTTCTCCAGGCTTTTTTGGGTCTTGGAGTAGCCAAATCCCCAGTTTCAAGTATTTTTTCAGCCCCCTCATTGTCCTCCAATAAGCAGGACTGCAGAGAACTGGGAAGCTTTACTGGGAGCATTGGGAGCAGGGGGCTGGTGTGAGAACAAAAGCAGGGCCGGGGGGACACACGACCCCCCAAACTCCGGGCGGGGATGGATTAGGGGGTCCCGGCTGGGCCCGAGGCCACGGGGAGGGGCTGCGGCCGCCACCAGCTCAGGAGATCTGTGGATGAGAGAAAAGGGTGTGAGAGAAGGGTGGGGCGCTCTGGGGAAGAGGGGGACACGACCCCCAGGGACCCCCCTTTACCTTCTCCCGCAGGTAGAAGCCGAGCCCCAGCGTCAGGAAAACGAAACCCAAAATGAAGCCCCCGACCCCTACCAGGATCTTGCTGCGGAGAGTGTCCTGTGGCATCTCTGGGGGGAGCCGGGGGGGTCAGGACCCCCAAAACATCTGAGAGACCACCCAGGACCTCACAAACCCTGTCCTGGTCTCCCCCAGCCCACACAGCACTCCCTGAAACCTCCTGCCTGTCCCTTCCCAGCCCCTCGGGGATCCACAAAGTCTCTCCCATCCCCTTTGGGACCCTCCAACCCCCTCCCATCACCCCCAGGACATCCCCTGAACCTCTCCCAGTCCCTTCCCAGCCCACCTAGAACTTCCCCAACCCCATCCCGGTCACCCCAAGCCCCTCCCCAACCTCCCTCCCATCCCTCCCAGGCTCCCCCAAACTCCCTCCCAGTCTCCCCCACGACTCCCCACAGCCCCTCTCAGCCCTCCCAGGACCCCCCAACCTCCTCCTCAGCCTCTCCATTGCCCCCCAAAGTGCCTCCCAGTGTCCCCAGTGCTCCCCCAGACCCCTGGCCCCCCTGCCAGTGTCCCCCCATGCTGGGGGGGCCGGGCCGTACCCCAGTGCCGGCTGAGGGGGTGCTCCAGGCTGACGTGCTCCACCTGGCAGGTGTAGGTGACCCCGCGCCGGGGGGAGATTTCCAGTATCACCAGCACCTGGTAGGTCCAGTCCCCGTTGGGGACCACGTCGGTGGCCACCACGTGCTCCGGCAGCTCCTGCCCATCCTGGAACCACCTCACCTGCACCGGGCAGGGTAGAAATCCATCACGGAGCAGAGCAGGGGCTGGGGCCGGGCTGGGAGCTCGACGGCACCAGCGAGATGGACACGTTGGGGCACTGGGAGAGACGGGAGAGACACTGGGTTGATCTGGGGGGGTTCACTGAGAGAGAGGGCGGAGGGCTTGTAGGACATTTGTAGGGGTTTGGGTGGCAGTGGGACGGACTGGGATTACACTGGGAGGAACTGGGAGTAGACTGAGGCAGAAGGGGATAGGCTGGGAGGGTCACTGGGGAGAGAGTTAGGAGACGGGGGAGTGAACTGAGAACTACTGGGAGTGGAGTGAGAGGGACTGTGAAGGACTGGGAATGACTGGGATGGACTGGGAAGGACCCGAGAGGGACTGGGAGGCTGAGTCCTGGAGAGGGAACTCTGCACTGCGGATCTGCCCAGCTACTGATGAGTCATCAGAGAGACGCGCTCTGATTGGCTGAAGGGAAAGCGGTGGCACCAGAGGGGTGGAAAAGTGGGGGGCACTGGGAGAGACTGGGATGGACTGGGGGACACTGGGAAAAACTGGGATGGATCGAATGGAATGGGGGCACTGGGAGAGACTGGGATGGATTGGGGGCACTGGGAGGGGCACAAGGCCACGGGGATGGGCACAGGGAGGGCTGAGGGGTCTGGGGGATTCCCAGGGAGGGTTTGAGGGGCTCCAGGGTCGTTCTCGGGACAGGGGAATTCCCGAGGGGACCCGCTCTGCCCCACGCTCACCTCTACGGTTCCAAGGAACAGGGTGGACACCTCGTAGTTGTGCCGGCAGACCGTGTCCACCTCAGCCCGTTGGTACTCCAGCCATTCCTGTTGGCTGTTCCAGTGCCTGGCCACCTTCTCCCCATACGGGGTGTCCCCCACATAGACCCCCACATCGCTGTCGAAGTGGACGAACTGCTGCCGGTTGTAGATGAGCCTCTCCACGAACCTCACCCGCTCGGTGCCGTTGATGAAGTGACACTCAGACTTTGCTAGAAACTGGAACACCCCTGTGTGTGCAGGACACGGGTCAGGAGGTGCCCCGTCCCCATTCCCCCCATCATCCTCTATCCCCCCACAGCAGGTTGGGAGCTCAGGGGGCCACCCTGGACCCCCTTTCCCACCCCCCTCTGCCCCACGGCCGCCGCAGCACCGGCTCTTGGCTGGGGGGGAACCCCCCCATCAGCCCCCCAGGGATGGACAGAGGGGTTGGGGACTTCCCAGTGCGAATCTGACCCTACCCCAGAGCCCCAGGGAACCGCTGCAGGGCTTTAGTGATGGGGGACACAGAGGGACCCCCACGGCACCCCTCTTCCTGCTCTCCCACCCCTCTTTTCCCCCTCTCCCACCCCTTTCCCACTGTCCCCCCAATCCCCAGACCCCCACCTTGCTCAGTTTGGGGTTCCCACCCCCCTCCCACTAATTCCGGGGGTTCCAACCCCCTCGCACTCACTTTTGGGGCTCCCACCCCTCTTTTCTCTCCTCTTTCCTCCCTTCCCGCCCCCCCCGCTCACCCGAGAGCTCCTCGCCCGTAGCCGGGGGGACTCCCAGCACCACCAGTACCACCAGTACGGCCCCAGCTTCCCGCCCACGTTCCATCCCCAGCGCCGGGCAGGGGCTGACACCGCAATACCAGCCGGGTGGGGCCGTTTTGAGGCTGTTTTGGAGACGCTCTGATTGGCTGAGCGCAAAGTTGGGGGCCTGTTTTGCATCGCGTCTTCCCGGCAACTGATGAGTCATCAGTGAGGCCGCTCTGATCAGCCACAGTCCGCGTCGGTGCTCTATGATTGGCTGAGGACTTTTGGGGGAGCAGCATCCCCGAGGGTGGGGGATTCTGGGGGGTCCTTAGGGTGCGGGGAAGTGGGAGCTCAGGGTAACCCACAAATGGGCGTCCAGGGGTCCCGCAGCTTTCCTGATCCCGAAAACGGCGATCCGGCTGACCCAGAGCTCCGACGTGTTCCCAAAACCGAGTGGAGGGCGTTCTCTGATTGGCTGATCTCGGTGAAGGCTCAGTTTGGGCCGGGTCTGCCCAGCAACTAAGGACGCAAATGTGCTCCCATTGGCTGCTACTGCTTGGGCTGACTCTGCCCGTGGCTTGGGGGATCCAAGGTGGGTTTTCGGGAGTCCCGAATTGCTGGGGCTGCGGTTTGTTTTGCCCTGGATACGTGGGATTTTGGGGGCCTGACGTTGTCCAAACCCCCCATTCCCAGCATTTTCGGACCTTCCCCCCCCCAATATCTCCCAGTAGGCAGGACTGCAGAGAACTGGGAAGCTTTACTGGGAGCACTGGGAGAAGCAGGCGGCTGGTGTGAGAGCAAAATCAGGGTCGGGGAGACACACGATCCCCCCAAACTCCGGGCGGGGATGGACTGGGGGGTCCCGGCTGGACCCGAGGCCACGGGGAGGGGCTGCAGCCACCGCCAGTTCAGGAGCTCTGTGGAGGGAGAAAAGGGGGTGACAGCAGCCTAGGGGGGCAGGGGGGGAACACACGGTCTGGGGAAGGGGGACACGATCCCCAGGGACCCTCCTTTACCTTCTCCCACAGGTAGAAGCCGAGCCCCAGCGCCAGGAAGACGAAGCCCAACACGAAGCCCCCGACCCCCACCAGGATCTTGCTGTGGACGGTGTCCTGTGGCATCTCTGGGGGGAGCCGGGTGGGTCAGGACCACCCAAAACCTCCCAGAGACCACCCGGGACCCCCCAAAACCCCGTCCTGGTCTCCCCCAGCCCACCCAGCACCCCCTGAAACCTCCTGCCAGTCCCTTCCCAGCCCCTTGGGGATCTCACAAAGCCCCTCCCATCCCCTTTAGGACCCTCCAACCCCCCTCCCATCACCCCCAGGACAACCCATAACACCTCCCAGTCCCTTTCCAACCCCACAGCACTTCTCTAACCCACTCCCAGTCACTCCAAGCCTTTCCTCCGCCTCCCTCCCATCCAACCCAGGCTCCCCAAACTCCCTCCCAGTTACCCCAAGGACTCCCCAAAGCCCCTCTCAGCCCTCCAAGGACCCCGACACCTCCTCCTCAGCCTCTCCATTGCCTCCCAAAGTGCCTCCCAGTGTCCCCAGTGCTCCCCCAGACCCCTGCCCCCCCTACCAGTGTCCCCCCATGCTGGGGGGGCCGGACCGTACCCCAGTGCCGGCTGAGGGGGTGCTCCAGGCTGACGTGCTCCACCTGGCAGGTGTAGGTGACCCCACGCTGGGGAGGGATTTCCAGCATCACCAGCACCTGGTAGGTCCAGTCCCCGTTGGGGACCACGTCGGTGGCCACCACGTGCTCCGGCAGCTCCTGCCCATCCTGGAACCACCTCACCTGCACCGGGCAGGATAGAAATCCATCACGGAGCAGAGCAGGCGGCCGGGGCCGGACTGGGAGCTTGGCGGCACCAGCGAGATGGACACGCTGGGGGCACTGGGAGAGATGGGGAGACACTGGGCTGAGCTGGGGAGACACTGTGAGAGCTGAGCTGAGGGACACTGGGATTGGAGGCAGGAGAGGGTTGTGTAGGGCATTGGTAAGCGTTTGGATGGCAGTGGGATGGGACTGGGATGGGATGGGATAGAGATGGGATGGGATGGGATGGGATGGGATGGCGCATGGGAGGCGGGATGCGGCATGGGTTCAGGATGGGATGGGATGGGATGGGATGGGATGGGATGGGATGGGATGGGATGGGATGGGATGGGGTGGGGGTCACTGGGGAGAGAGTTGGGAGATCTGGGAGAGAACTGAGAATGACTGGGAATGGAGTGAGAGGGTCTGGGAATGACTGGGAGGGACTGGGAACGCACTGGGAAGGACCCGAGCGGGCCTGGGCGGCTGAGTCCTGCAGAGGGAACTCTGCTCTGTGGATCTGCCAAGCAACTGATGAGTCATCGGAGAGTTGCGTTCTGATTGGCTGAGGGGTGGCAGCAGCGGGGTGGAAATGCGAGGGTGCACTGGGAGAGACTGGTGTGCATTGAGGGGCAGTGGGAAAAAGTGGAATGGAAAAGAATGGATTTGGGGCACTGGAAGAGACCTGGATGGACTGGGGGACACTGGGAGAGACTGGGATGGATTCGGGGGCACTGGGAGGGGGCACAAGGCCACGAGGATGGGCACAGGGAGGGCTGAGGCGTCAGGGGTGATTCCCAGGGAGGGTTTCAGGGGCTCCAGGGTCATTCTCGGGGCAGGAAAATTCCCGAGGGGACCCGCTCTGCCCCGTGCTCACCTCTACGGTTCACACTGAACGGGGTGGACACCCTGTAGTTGTGCCGGCAGTACCTGTCCACCGCAGCCCGCAGGTACTCCAGCGTTTCCTGTTTACTGTTCCAGTATCTGGCCTGGAACTCCCCAAACGGGGTGTCCCCCACAAAGATCCCCACATCGCTGTCGAAGTGGGCGAACTGCTGCCGGTTGTAGATGTGCCTCACCACCAACCTCACCCGCTCGGTGCCGTTGATGAAGTGACACTCGGACTTTTTCAACTTCTGGAACGCCCCTGTGTGTGCAGGACACGGGTCAGGAGGTGCCCCGTCCCCCCCCCCATCATTCCCCAGCCCGTGCCAGCAGGTTTGCAGCTCAGGGGGCTACCCCGGACTCCCCTTTCCCACCCCTCTCTGCCCCACGGCCACAGCAGTACCGGCTCTTAGCTGGGGGGGAACCCCCCCATCACCCCCCGGGGATGGACAGGGGGTTGGGGACCCCCAGTGCGGATCCGAACCCCCCACTCTCCGCCGAGCCCCAGGGAACCTCTGCAGGGCTTTAGTGATGGGGGACACCGAGGGACCCCCATGACACCCCTCTTCCTGCTTTCCCACCCTCCTTTTCCCCCTCTCCCACCGTCCCCACAATCCTCAGACCCTCCCACGCTCAGTTTGGGGCTCCCACTCCCCTCCCACTAATTCCGAGGGTTCCAACCCCCCTCGTACTCACTTTTGGGGTTCCCATCCCCTCTTTTCTCTCCCTATTCCCGCCGCCCCCACCCCTACCCCTGCTCACCCGAGAGCTCTTCGCCCGCAGCCGGGGGGGCTCCCAGCACCACCAGTACTACCAGTACCAGCAGTACGGCCCCAGTTCTCCGCACACGCTCCATCCCCAGCGCCGGGCAGGGGTTGACAGCCCAAAAACAGCCGGGCAGGGCTTTTTTGGGGGTTTTGGACGCGCTCTGATTGGCTGAGAGCAAAGTTGGGGACCCGTCTAGCGGATTGTCTTCCCAGCAACTGATGAGTCATCAGCATCGCACACTCTGATTGGTCCGCAAGGCCGCTTTATGATTGGCTGAGGCCACTCGGGCGCTGCAGCCCCGGGGGTTGGGGTTTCTCAGGGCTCCGTGGGGTGCAGGGAAAGTGGGAGCTCAGGGGAACCCAAAAATGGGCGTCCAGGGGTCCCGCAGCTCTGCTCAACCCCAAAACTGCGATCCGGCTGCCCCGGAGCTCCGATAGGTTCCCAAAATCGAGTGGAGGGTGTTCTCTGATTGGCTGAGCTCGGTGAAAGCTCAGTTTTAGCCGGATCTGCCCGGAACTGATGACGCATCAGCTTCGCTCGCTCCCATTGGCTGCTGCTGCTGCTGGCCCTGCCCGTGGCCTGCGGGGTCCAAGGTGGGTTTTGGGGTGTCCCGGATTCCTGGCGTTTGGCTTTGTGGTGCCCTGGATACGTGGGATTTTAGGGGGGCTGACGTTGCCCAAGCCCGCCTGTTCCCAGGATTTTCGGAGCCACCCTCCACTGCCCCCAATGAGCAGGACTGGGGAGAACTGGGAAGCTTTACTGGGAGCAGCAGGCAGCTGGTGTGAGAACAAAAGCAGGGCCAGGGGGACACATGACCCCCCCCCAAACTGCGGGTGGGGATGGACTGGGGGGTCCCTGCTGGGCCCGAGGCCATGGGGAGGGGCTGTGGCCGCCAGCGGCTCAGGAGCTCTGTGGGCAGAGAAAAGGGGGTGACAGCGGGCTGGGGGGGCAGGGGGGACACCGGGATACACCCAGAGCTGGACTAGACCTAGCAGGACCAGAACTGGGGCAACTGGGATCGTACTGGGAGCAGCTAGGCCCCTACTGGGGCCATACTGGGATCAGACTAGGATCATACTGGGAGCAGCTGGTTCTATGCTAGGGGTAACTGGGAGCTCTTAGGATCCCACTGGGAGGAACTGGGAGCAAGTTGGACCATGCTGGGCACAACTGGGATCATCTTGGGAGCAACTGGGACCACAGTGAAGGTGACTGGGATCATATTGGGAGCGACTAGGACCACACTAGGGGTGACTGGGAGTGCCTATGAACACCTGGGATCATACTGGAAGCTACTGGGAGAAACTGGGAGTGAGTGGAACCACACTAGGGGCAACTGGGATATACTGGGAGAGACCAGGGGTGACTGGGAACATACTGGGACTGACTGGGATCATGCTGAGGTTGATTGGGATATACTGGGAGAGACTGGATGTGACAGGGATCCTACTGGGAGGGACTGGAACTGTAGTGGGTGAGTGGGAGCAAGTGGGACCCTGCTGGGGGCAAATGGCTTTATACTGGGAGTGACAGGGAATGTCTGGGTTCATCCTGGCTGTGAGTGCCACCATAGAGGGTGTCACTGGGATCATACTGGAGTCATACTGGGAGGGATTGGGAGAGACTGGAACTACAGTCGGGTGACTGGGAGCAACTGGGACCATGCAGGGAGTGACTTGGATCCTACTAGGAGAGACTGGGATCATGCTGGGACTGACTAGGAGTAGGCTGGAGGCCACTGGGATATACTGGGAGGGGTTGGGATTGACTGGGATTGTTCTGGGAGTGACTGGAACCATAGTAGGGGTGAAGGGGAGCAACTGGAACCATGCTGGGAGCAACTGGGATCATAGTGGGAGTAGCTGGGCCCCTCCTGAGGTCCTGCTGGGGTCTTACTGGGAGTGACTGCAATAATACTGGGAATGTGTGGGAGGGACTGCAGCCATACTGGGGATGAGTGGGAACAAACTGGCTTCCTGCTGAAAGTGTCTGGAAGTTCCTGGGGTCATATTGGGGATGACTGGAATCATACTGGGATCATACTGGGAGCAACTGGGGCCCTGCAGGGGGCAAATGGCATCATCCAGGGAGTGCCCAAAAGTGCCTGGGGCCATACTGGACTCAGACTGGGAGACTCTGAGAGGGAAAGGAACCATCCTGGGGGTGCTGGGAGCAACTGAGACCACCTTGGGGGCAACTGGGATCCTATTGGGAGTGACTGGGAGTGACTGGGATCATAGTGGGAGTGACTGTAAGGGACCAGGATCAAACTGGGAGTGACTGGAACTATGCAGGGGGGAACTGGGAGCCAGTGAGGCCGTGCTGGAAGTCAACTGGGAAGATTCTTGAAGCAACTGGGATCATACTGGAAGCAACTGGGAGTAACTGAGAGTGAAAGACTGCGTGCTGGAGGCAACTGGCATGAACTGGGAGTGACTGGGATCACACTGATGGGAACTGGGACCATCCTGGGGCAAGTGGAAGTCACTGGGTGTCAGGGGTTTCTGTGGGTGGGTTTTGGTAGTGGGGGGGCTCCAGGGGTGGCTTCTGTTGGGAGCTGCCAGAAGCTTCCCCTGCCCCGTGGAGCCAATGCCAGCTGCTCCAGGATGGACTTGCTGCCTCTGGCCAAGGCCGAGCCCATCAGGAGCAACAGGAACAGCTCTGGGATAACAGATTTAGGGCCAGAAGGAATTGCAGCCAGGGAAGAGCGGAGTGGGAATGTGGGAACAGCAATGCAGACCCCAAGGGCGGTGCAGAAAGAGGAGCAGGAGGTACTCCAGGTGCCAGAGCTGAGGCCCCACAGCCCCTGGGGGAGCATTGGGGTGCAGAGACCCTGCAGCCCTGGAGCACGTGGGCAGGCTCCCACGCCTGGAGCAGGGGGATGCAGGAAGGAGGCTGTGACCCCGGGGCAGGCCCAGGATGGAGCAGGTCCTGGCAGGGACCTGCAGCCTGTGCAGAGGGAAGCCCAGGCTGGAGCAGATTTTTCCCAGCAGGACTCGTGGCCCCTGTGGGGGACCCACGCCGGGTCAGCTCATCCCTGAAGGACTGACCCCATGGAGGAGGGACCCACGGGACAGCAGGGTGGGAAGAGCTGCTGCCCGAGGAATGGACTCACTGGAGAGGTCCATCCAGGACTGTCTCCCGTGGGAGGGACCCCACGGGAGCAGGGAAGGATCCAACTCCTCTCCCTGAGCAGTGACAGAAACAACAACTGACTGTAACCCCCATTCCCGTCCCCCTGCACCGCTGGGGGGAGGAGGGAGAGCTGAGAAGGAAGAGAGGGGTGGGGGAAGGTGTTTTTCAGACTGTTTTATTTCTCACTCTTTGGCTTTTATCCTGTCAGTAATAAATTTAAGTACTATCCCTACTTTGAGTCTGTTTTGCCCATTAGTAAGTGACTTTCTCCCCACCCTTATCTCTACTCAGGAATCCTCAGCTGTTTTTTTCCTCTCCTCTGTGGAGTTGCAGAGGGAGGGAGCAGCTTTTAGTGGGTGTTTGAAATCCAGCCAGGGTCAACCCACTAAACCAACCCATGTGCTTGAGGCCCTTTTGTGATGTCACAGCCTACCCTCTCCATTCCGGAATAGCCCTTGGCAACCAAAGAACCAACACCCCACCAGGTCAGAATGCAGCCCCACCCATGTGCCCCTTTAGTGATGTCCCAGCCCATCCTCTCCATTCTGGAATAGCCCCTGGAAACCAAAGAACCAACACCCCACACCCCCACAGTGCAGCCCCACCCATCTGCCAGTGGGACTCTTTGGGAAGTCACGGCCTTTCCCCAGGAAAGAAAGCCTGTAACCTTCGGGTTTCAGGTGCAGTTGGTGGGCCACCCTGGGCACTCCATGGGCAGCAAGAGCTTTCTGTCCTGCCACCTTTGTCTGGCAGGAATCTTTGTCCAGATTCCAATTTGGCAGTCGGACTGACAATTCCAGCGCGGGCTCCTGCAAGCGAACGACAGCCCTGCCCTCCAGGAAAGAAACCCCTTACCCTCGGTCTCTTTTCCTCTTCCTTCAAATACAACCTGCAGGGCAGCTTTCTGCCATCTCTTCTCTTGGGAATTGGGAAGATAGACCCGCTCCCATGTTTAACACCTCAGGCAAAACCACCCTGTTAACACCTTTCTCAACCTTCCCCAACCTTTCCCAAAGCCGAGATGTGGAAAGAACAAGTGCCCTTGTCCCTGGCTGTGCTGCTGTGCTGGGAGTCTCTTCCTCCAGCTCTGCACACAGGCACTGCCCCTGCAGCTCCAGAGAAGGGCTGAAGAAGCATCTTCAACACAGAAATCAGGGCAGGTGTATCAGGGATTGTTGATATTTTTTGGTCTGTGTTAGGCCCAGCCACCTGCAAAAGTTTTGTTCTTTGCCTGCCAAGTCCACTGATAAATGGGAGCTTCATCCTTGGAGAGAGAATTTCTTGTGTAAACTGTTTTAATTGGTGTTCTGTGATTGGCTGGTTGTCTGTAGAGGACATTTGAAGGAGAAACTGAAGAGGAGAAGATGAAGTAAAGCCCCCGGACCCAAATAGATCAGAGCCCTTGAGTGAAACAGCGCAAGTGCGAGGGGAATCCCCACGGTCTCTCGCATGGCTGAAGGGGGGCACTCACAGAACGGGGGAGGGACCGAGGGCCTCTGGCTGGGCGGTGCTACCACACCGGCCCAGGGAGACATCACTGGCTAAGTGGATAAAAATGCAGGTGACTCTTGCTCGGGGCTCTCAAGCTTCACAGGAAGGACAACGTTGCCTTTTGTGGAGACACCGCTATCTTTGTGAGCCTGCTGACCCTCCGAGGATGCAACCTCTGCTGTGGGGAATTCTGGTTATCCTGGGGTGGGTAAGACAACCTCGTAAAACACACCTGAGTGAGTGGGGGTTTCACTGAGGGCTTAGTTTATCTCTAGTCTCTCCTTTCCTGTCTCTCAGGTTCCTGTTTACTTGGCCACTTTCTGTAATAAATATTGGGTTTATTGTGGAGCTTTGAGCAGTGTCTTGGTTTTCAATCTCAGCATCCTTTCGAACTCACCCTGTTACAGTCAGAAAAATCATTAGCCTAAGAAGTGCTACTGTGAACCTTGTAGTGTTGGACAGCAGTGTCTTAAGTTGGGAAAAAGAGATAGTGATGAGGAGAGAATTATAGACCCTTAGGAACTCCAGCCAACCCCCAGTAGGGTGAATTGGAGACCAGAGCCTGTTAGGCAGAGACCTGACAGCCCCCAGGAATTGGGATTAGATGTGACAGACACTGAAAGTATAGCAGAGAGTAGGGAGGACCCCCAAGAGGGGGTGAGTAGTACACATTGGGGTCGGACCATGGGACAGAAAGCTGGGGCAAGACTGGGGGTAGAACAAAAGCTAGAGCTGAGAGCAACCAAACTGTTGCCCCTTTAAGACCGATAATAACAGCTGCAGGCACTCCAACAAAAGTGAAAGTGCCGTTTTCAGTGAGTGATTTGAACAGCTGGAGGGAGGAAGCAAAACTGTTTAGGGAAAATCCTGAAAAGATGGGTAAGAGATCTGAATGAATTGTGAAAAATCAGGGCATAGATTGGTCAGATATCAACTTGATTATCTCAGAATTGACAGAAACAGAAAAACAGCAATAATAAAAGCAACAAGAAATCATGTGGAAGGGCAGATTGCAAGAAATGTTGTAAGGGGAGACATAGATAATATTTTTCCAGTGCAAAAACCTAACTGGGACCCAAACGAGCCGGGCCAGTAGAAGTTACTAGAACAGTACAGAAGGTTGGTCCAGGTGGGATTGTGGAATGCTACACCTAAAGCAGTGAATTGGGCTGCCTTGTACGATGTAAGGCAAGGATGGGACGAGACCCCCACGGCATTCTTAGACAGACTTAGAGCTGCCAGGAGAAAATACTCTACCCTGGATCGGTCATCAGAGACAGGTAAATAAAAACTGGTGGGGTTGTTAACAGGACAAAGTAACCCTGATATTAGAAAAAGGTTACAGAAAATTGATTATCCTTCCAATAAAGATTTAGAGTGGTAACGAATGAAGCCTGGAAAGTGCCCAACAACAGGGAGAAAAGACAAGATAGAAATCTTACGAAGGTTGTGGTTGCTGCTTTAATTCGGAATTCAAATATTAGGGGTGGTGGCAGAGGGCAGGCAATGTGAGGAAGAGGGGACTCACCTTTTCAACAAGCAAGAGTGGGACAAAATCAATGTGCCCATTGCATGCAGGAGGGACACTGGAAATGGGATTGCCCCACATTGGCAAATGGGAACCCAGGAGGAGCTGTCATCGCTCATCAGACCAGGGAATGAGGGGACCGGTGAGTCATTCCCTAGCAGACCCACTGGTTAAAATGGAGCAAGGGGAAGGTGAAAAAGAATTAGACTTTTGGATCAACACTGGAACCACATTTTCAGTTCCAAACCAAGAACTAGTGCCTGAAAGTGATAAATTTGTTCAAGTTGTGGGAGTACCAGGCCAATCAGAAAATCTTTCTTTCTGAAAGCCTCCAATACAAAGTTGGGAAAAATGGGAATTCATCAATTTTTAGATCTGCCTAATTCCCCAAAGCCTCTGTTGGGTAGAGATTTGTTGGAAAACCTGGGAACTGTGATTAAGTTTGAAAAAGGTAAACACGAATTTCAGGTAAACGAACAACTAATAGCAGTCCTGAGTTCGGTCCTGAGCTGCGTAAAGCCAGAGCAAACCAATCAAAATATCAGTCAAATTTTAGATGGAGTCTATTCCTTGGTATGGGGTACAGATGTACCCTTTAAATCAAAAAAGGCAACTCCTATTCAGATAGAATTATTACCAGGAGCAAAGCCAGCAGTCAGGAAACAATATCCATTGAGGTTAGAAGACAGAAAAGGAATTGAAAGGTAGTGAAAGGAAGTGAAAACTTTTTGAAGTTGGGACTTCTAATAGAGTGTGAATCAGACTTTAACACCCCAATTCTCCCAGTTAAGAAACCAAGTGGAACTTACAGACTAGTTCAGGATT
The DNA here is from genome assembly GCF_022539395.1 of Myiozetetes cayanensis. Taxonomy (NCBI): domain Eukaryota; kingdom Metazoa; phylum Chordata; class Aves; order Passeriformes; family Tyrannidae; genus Myiozetetes; species Myiozetetes cayanensis. Next base: position 36,062 of record NW_026087556.1, read on the forward strand.
TAAGGGGAATAAATGAGATAACTAAAACCTTGTACCCCATGGTAGCAAATCCCTATACACTTCTAACAAAATTGAGAGATAATTTGATTGGATTCACTGTGTTAGATTTAAAAGATGCCTTTTTCTGTCTACCCCTAGCTCAGGAAAGTCAAAAGAGTTTTGCTTTGGAGTGGGACTCTGTCCATAGTGGGAGAAAGACCCAATTACGTTGGACAAAGAAATTTAAAATAGTCCCACTTTGTTCATTGACCAACCAGTCCAAGAGCTGGGACAATGGCAGCAGCCACCAGAAACCTGTGATGTCACTGATCTACAGTGACTTCACTGCTGTCCCCAGTGATGGCACCAGACCCCTGTGATGTCACCAATGTCTCCAATGATGTCACCAAAGTCCCTGTGACATAACTGCTCTCCCTGTGATGTCATGTGTGTTTATTGATGTCACTGCTGTCCCCACGGGTGTTACCACTGTCCCCTGCAACGTCACCGCTGTCCCCAGGGTGTCACCCATGTCCTGTGGGGGGCACCTATGTCACTGAAATGTAACTGGTCCCCAATGATGTCCTCACTGTCCCTGTGATGTCACTGATGTCCCTGTTATGTCACGGGTCTCCAGTGATGTCACTGCTGTCCTCACGGGTGTCACCACTGTCCCCTGTGATGTCACTTATGTCCCAGAGGTGGTCCCTCTGTCCCCAGTGATGTCACCGCTGTTCACTGTGATGTCACTGGTGTCTCTGTGATGTCACTCCTGTCCTTGTGAAGTCACCGATGTCCCCAATGATGTCACTGATGTCCTTGGGAGATCACGGGTGCCCCTTTGTTTTCACCAGTCTTCTGTGATGTCACTACTCCACAATGATGTCTCTGCTGTCCCTGTAATGTCACCACTGTCCCCTGTGATGTCACCGATGTCCCTGTGACATCACAGCTTTCCCTTTGTTGTCACCAGTCCCCAGTGATAGTTCTGGTCCCCAATGACACCATTACTGTATCTGTGATGTCACCACTGTCCCCTACGGTAGCACCATGTTCCTGTGAAGTCACCGATGTCCCTGTGATGTCACCGATGTCCCTGTGACATCACGGCTTTCCCTTTGTTGGCAACAATCGCCTACGATTTCACAGGTTCCTCTGTGATGTCACCACTGTCCCCTGTGATGTCACCAATGTCACCAATGATATCACTGGTGTCTCTGTGTTGTCACCTCCACCCCTTGTGATGTCACCAATGTCCCTGTGACATCACGGCTTTCCCATTGCTGTAAACAGTCCCCTGTGATGTCACTGGTCTTCAATGAGGTCCCTGCTGTCTCTGTGATGTCACCACTGTTATGGAACCAATGTTCCCGATGATGTCACTGGGGTCACTGTGATGTCACCCCTGGCCTTGTGCAGTCACCAATGTCCCCTGTGATGTCACCAATGTCCCTGTGACATCACGGCTTCCCATTATTGTCACCAGTCCCCTGTGATGTCACTGGTCCCCAGTGGTGTCACTGCTGTCTCTGTGATGTCACTACTGTCCCTAGTGGTGGCAACATGTCTCCATGATGTCACCGATGTCCCTGTAATGTCACCAGACCCCTTTAATGTCAGTGATGTCCCTGTGAAATCGCAGCTGTCCCTTTCTTGTCACCAGTCTCCTGGGATGTCACTGGTCCCCACTGATACCACCAATGTCCCCAAGGATGTCACCACTGTCCCCTGTGTCCCCAATGTTGTCACTGCTGTCTCTGTAATGTCACCCTTGTCCTTGTGAAGTCACCAATGTCCCCATTGATGTCACCGATGTCACTGTGATATCACAACTGTCCCTTTGTTTTCACCAGTCACCTGTGATGTCACTGGTCCTCAGTGATGTCACCCATGTCCCTGCAATGTCATCAGACCCCTTTCATGTCACTGATGTCCCTTTGACATCACAACTGTCACCTTTTTTTAACCAGCCCACTGTGATTTCATTGGTTCCTAAATGATGTCACAGCTGTCCTCGTGGTGTCACCACTGTAACTAGAGGTGGTACCTTGTCCCCGTGATATCCTTGTGATGTCACCAGACCCCTGTGTTGTCACTGATTTCCTTGTGCTTGTCTCTTTGTTTTCAACAGTCCTCTGATGTCACTGGTACCCAATGATGTCACCCATGTCCCTGGATGTCCCCTGACACCACTTTGCCCTGTGATGTCATCAATATCCCTAATGCTGTCACTGATGTCTCTTTGATGTGAACCATGTACTTGTGATGCCACTGGTGTCCCATGTGGTGTCACCAATGTTCCTGTGACATCACAGTTGTATCTTTATTTTCACCAATTGCCTGTGATGACACTCGTCCCCAATGATGTCAACAATGTCCCTTTCATTAGGGTTAGGGTTAGGGTTTAGGGTTTGGTTTAGGGTAAGGGTTTAGGGTTAGGGTTAGGGTTAGGCATAGGCTTAGATTTTAGGGTTAGGTTTAGAGTTTAGGGTTTAGGGTTTAGGGTTTGTGTTTAGGGTTAGGGTTTAGGGTTTAGAGGTTTTTTTGGGTTAAGGTTTAGGGTTAGGGTTAGGGGGTTAGGGTTTAGTGTTAGGTTTAAACTTACATTTAGGCTTAGGTTTTAGGGTTTGAGTTAGGGGTTAGGAGTTAATGTTAGGGTTAGGGGTAAGAGTTAGATTAGGGTTAGGTTTTAGGTAACATCTGAGTTAGAGTAAGGGATAGAGTTAGGGTTAGGGTCAGGGTCAGGGTTAGGGTTAGGGTTAGGGTTAGGGTTAAGGTTAGGGTTAAGGTTAGGGTTAGGGTTAGGGTTAGGGTTAGGGTTAGGGTTGGATGCGGTAGAAACATCCTGTTTCCCTTCCCCTTCTCGGTGTGTGGGGCGAAAATCGCCCTTGTCAGGGAGCCCCTGCAGTCTCTGCTCCTCCGGTGATCCAACAGCGGTCCCTGCTGACCCTAATTGGAATTGCGCCAAAAAGCGAGGAATCACGGACTCTTCCCTTTCTTGAGAGGGATTTTTGGTACAGGATTATTTGGTTGGTTTTGTGTTCTTCCATTGTTCTGCAAATGCACAAATATCTTTTATTAAAGGGTTGTTATTTTTCCCTTCTCTATACTTTCTCTTCATACTTGGAACCTCTTAATTTCGGATTTACACTTGGTAAGAGGGAGGAGTTTGGTCTTCCTCATAACTCATCCTCCTTAGCCAAACACTTGTGTTTCTTTAAATTGGGAGAGGTGCAAATTCATACTTTGTTTACAACCCAGAGATCTTGCAGGTTCTTCACATTTACCTCTGCCCCTCTCAGAGAATTTGTGTGGACACCTTCCCTGCCTGCACCAGAGGATTTCACAAAATTGGGAGCTGGGGTATTTCATGGAGAAGGACCTGGGGGTGTTTTGAGGCCTTTCCAAGCAAATGTTTCCTTCAGGAGAGCTAAAGCCAGGACAGGGGGAGGAACAGCAGAAATGCAACTCCTCCAGGAATGGCAGCTCCTCCAGGAATTCCCAGCACATGCCCACAGATCCTCCCAGAGAGGTGAGGCAGACATCAAGGTTGGACGGGAATGCCCTGTTTGGGATAACTTAGGTGATGGCTGCATCCCCTCTCCCTTACCCAGAGGCTGGAGATGCTGCTGTCTGGGAGCAGGAGGTGCAGAGTGGGGGTTCAGCACCACTGGCTTGGTGCAAGTACAAGAAGCGTTTGGATGATACTCCTGGGCACGTGGTGTGACTCTGGGGGATGGTCCAGGGAAGGCTCAGGAGTTGGACTCGATGATCCTTGTGGGTCCCTTCCAACTTGGAATACTGGGTGTGATTCTGTGAAGTTACACAGGGCTGTGTGTGAGCAGAGAGCAGGGGCTGAGCAAAGCAGAGCAGGGCAATGGCAGCACAGCCCTTGAGCACTGCCCCAAGCGGGCTGAACCCAAAGGGGAGCTGGGGGTGGGGTTGGTCCCACTCAGGTTAGGGGGCAGAGACACGGGGACAGCAGGGAGTGCAGGGCAGGGAGAGCATCAGAGGGAACTGATGAGCATGGGGATGTCTCCAGGCTGGGCTCTCCCAGTGCTCAGTGGCCCCATCTCTCCAGGACGAGGGTGCTGATGGGGGCGGACGACAAGAGGAGCAAGGTGAGGACACAGTGCAGGATTCAGATACAGAGGGGAATGACTGACCCTGGAAGAAGGGTGGGTCACAATGTGGACAAAATATATCCAGGAGGAAAGAAGAGTGGAAATGGCTCACAAGTTATCACTTGCCTCTGACAGGGAATATTGTCTTAGTCGAGGGGTTGCTGTCTGTTAGAGAAATGTAGAACTCATGATTCCTGGTGTCCTGTGCAGGGACCATCCCAGACACTGAACTCCTCCCCCAGCTCCCATCTTGATCCTTTACATGAATGTGGAACCAGTCAGCTCATGCAGATCTGCTCAACTGGCTGACATGGGTTCTTAGAAAAAGAGGAGAGACCAGAGAAGGTGTGATGGGGAGAGGAAGCAGTGAGCAGGATATGCCATTCCAGCCCAGTGAGATCCCAGCTGATGAACCTCCTCATGTCCTTGTGGTGGCAGCTGGGCAGCCTTGGCCCTGATGCTGAGGGTCACTGAGTGTGTGAGGAGGGAATCCTTCACCATTGGTGGATGGGAGGAGAAAGGCACAGGCTGAGAGCCTGCAGCTCCCCCAGGTGCTGCACAAACTGAGACACTGTGGGTGATCCCAGATCCACCATCTGTCAACTGTGAGGATCAAGAAATGAATGCCCTGCTCAGTTGTGTCTCTGGAGAGAGCTCAGCCCCGTGTCCCTTCCACATTCCCATTACTGAGGATTTACTAGACAAGAATTTTCCCACCCACTTCTTTTTTTTTCCCCTGTTTGACACCACCCCAAGCCCAGTTTTTGTGTGGTTTGTGGTTCCAGGTGGATGGCTCTGATGCCTAAAGCATTTCAGCACCTCCCAGGTGTTACACTCTGTCCTGAACCCAGTGGGAAGTGTTGAAAATCAACCCCTTTTTGTTCAGAGTCCCCTGGGGGCTGAAGGAAGCAATCATCCTGCTGCCTTCCCCAAAGCAGCTCTGCCCATCACTGCTGCACGCCTGATCCACACAGCCTGTGTCCTGCCCTGTGCCCAGGACATGCCCTGTCCTGCCCCTCTCAGCAGCACTCCAGTGCTCCTCCCTCCTAGACATATTTTGTCCACATGGTGACCCACCCTTCTTCCAGGGTCAGCCATTCCCCTCTGGATCTGGATCCTGTGCTGTGTCCTCACAGTGCTCAAGGGCTGTGCTGCCATTGCCCTGCTCTGCTTTGCTCAACCCCTGCTCTCTCCTCACACACAGCCCTGTGGATCTTCCCAGAATCACATCCAATATTCCAAGTTGGAAGGGACCACAAGGATCATCGAGTAATCCAGCACCAAAAATCCCCCTCAAAAAAAAGGGAACAGTCCGGTATTCCTCGTTTTTTGGCGCAATTCCAATCCCGGTCAGCAGGGGCCGCTGTTGGATCACCGGAGGGGCAGAGCCTGCAGGGGCTCCCTGACAAGGGCGATTTTTGCCCCCCACACCGAGAAGGGCAAGAGAAAGGGGATGTTTCTGCCTCATCCAAGGAGAAGGGTCAGGTGAAATGTCCCCCTGGAGCACCTCTCTGTCTCCAGGAGTTTTAACCAAAACCTATTGCATGGGGTTCATGCATAAACCCAGCCCACATGGGAATTATGCAGACCTCTTCTTTTCTAAAACTTTAAGGCAACCCCCTACCTACCAGCTGATAATGATTTTGGTGCAGGAACAGATGTGACCCTGTGACCTCACATGGTATTTTAAAGCTCCAATGGCATGGGCCTTTCACGGTCAGGCCTGGGCTAATAATTACTTTTGACTGGGATTTACACAGAGTTTCCTTTGGACACAGGGGATGGAGATGTCTTCACTCGAGGGGCTCATGTCTCCATGTCCAATCCAGGGAATAGATTTGATCTGGATTTATCCATCAGACATTGTCAATACATGTGCCAGTCACAAAGATGCTTTGGGATCAAGGAATCCAGAACACATTTCTACTGGGCCTTGGTCTGGTGGAAGGGCTGGGTGTGGACATGTTGGCATGGCCAGGGCTTGTGGGGAGGGGTTGCCCTGCCAAGCCAAGAGAGACCACGAACATCCCCGAGCAGGACATTTGCAATGGCACGTGTTCCATCCCATCCACACAAGAGTCAGTCAGGATGTATCAAACAGGACAAAGCAGATGTCTCCACAGAATCTTGGGCTGCCATTCCCTTGGGATGTGGAAGACAGGTGGGATGGCATTCTGGGGTAGTGAGGCATTGGTTCTTTGGTGGCCAGGGAGCATTGCAGAATGGAGAGAACAGGTCGTGATATCTGAAAGGAGCCGATGCCTCACGGGTGGGGCTGCACTGGGACACTGTGGGGGGTGTGTTCTTTGGTTTGCAGGGGCCATTCTGGACTGGAGAGGATAGACTATGACACTGCAAAGAGTCCCATGGCAGATATGTTGGGTTGCATTCTTGGGGTGTGAGGCATTAGTTCTTTGGTGTCCAGGGGCCATTCTGGAATAGAGATGATTTGCCATAAAATCACAACTAGGTCAATGGCAAAAAGGAAAGGCTGCAATGTGGGGGTGTGGTGCATTGGTTCTTTGGTTTTCAGGCATCATTCTGGAATGGAGAGGGTAGGCCATGACATCACAAAGGCAACCATGGAACACTTTTGGGGCTGTAGTGAGGGGGAGTGCACTGCAGCTCCACTCAGGAGAGAAAGCCCTGAGCTCTGCAGTTACTGCTCCACTCTCGACATTGCACAAAGAGCAAGAGCTTTGTGTGTGGGCACCTTTGTCTGGGAGGTGTCTTCGTCTGTACTGAACCCTAGACTTAAACTTAAAAAATACCCTTAATCTGAAACTAACGCCAAACCCTAACCCTAACCCTTACTCTAACCAAAACTTTTCCTAAACCCTAACCCTAACCTAATCTTAACCCTACTCATAACTCTAACCCTAACCATAAGCATAACCCCTAACACTAATCATAACCCTGACTCACCATCTATCTGGTTCACTTGTTGCACCACTCTCAGCACTACTGGAGGAGCAAGAGCTTTGTATGCAGGCACCTTGGGCTGGGAGGTATCTTCGTCCGTACTGAACCCTAGACCTAAACTTAAAAAAAATCTAAACCTGAACCAATAGCTATCCCTTACTCTATCTAACCCAAACGTTATCTAACCTCTAACCCTAATCTAATACTATCCCTAACCGTAACCCTAAACTTAAATCTAACCATAATCAAAACATTACCTAATCCCTAACCTTAACCCTATCCCTTTCTCTAATCCAAATGTTACCTAAGCCCTAACCCTAACCTAAACCTAACTTTAAACCTAACCGTAACCCTAACCCTAACCCTAACCTTTAATCATAGCCTCGAACACAAACCCTAACCCCAACTCACCATCTACCTAGTGTGGAGTTTTCTTCATCCTTATGGAATTTTGGCTATCAGACGGCAGTTTCAGCCCAGCATTCCTACAAGTGAACAACTGGCATTCCACAAGGGAAAGAAAACCCTGAGCCTCTGTCTCTCCAGTGCAGTTGTTGCATCATGGTCAGCACTACACAAAGAGCAAGAGCTTTCTGTGTGGGCACCTTTGGACTGGGAGGTATCTCAATCAGAACTGAACCGTAGACCTAAACTTAAAAAAAGATCTAAACCTAAACCTAATCCTAAACCGTAACTGCACTCCTATCCCTTACTCTAACACAAACGTTACCTAAACCCTAAACCTAATCCTCAGCCTTACCTGAACCCTAACCCTAACCCCTAACCTGAACCCCAATCTCAACCCTAACCCACAACCTGACCCCAACCCAAACCCAAACCCCAACCCCAACCCGAATGCCCATCTTAACCCCAACCCAAACCCCAAAAAGAACCCCAACGCAAACCCCAAATAGAATCCTTACTCAAACCTATAACCCCAACCCCAACCCCAACCGAAATCTGAACTCGAACATTGAACCCGACCCTGAACAGAACCCCAAACCTGAATCCTAACATGAACCCTAAACCATAACCCTAAACCCTAACACTAACCCAAATATTTTCCTCAAGATAGCAGACAATCGCACCAACAACTGCCAGCAATTTCTGCTTCTCAAGGCCAACCAGGCGCACGAGGCCTCACTCCTTCACCCAGGCACAATGAGAGCAAAAAACCTGCGCTTTCAGTTCACCAGAGGAAAGAGCGAGAGCTTCCTCTGCCTTCTTTTTTATACTTTTGCTAAAGAAAAAATAGTATGGAATACTTGAAACATGGTCTTGGTTCCTTAGTTACTACCTGGTTACCAAGGAAGACCTGGACTCAGAACCACTACAGGCTTTCTTTCCAGGGTGGAAATGCATTTGTTTGGTGTCAGAACCCCAGCGCTTGAATGCTTAGCCTGAGTCCACACCTGGCCTAAGAATGAAGATTCCTGCCAGAGAAAAGGTGCCAGCACAGGAAGCTCTATGTGTGCATGGAGTGCCAAGAGTGGCACACCATTTGCACAGGATAAATGGAGGGTAAGGGTTTTTTTTCCTGGGTGGAATTTCATTCGTTTGGTGACAGAACCCTTTTCCTGATATTGTCAGTCTTAGACCCCAATTGCAATAATAATGAAGATTCCTCCTAGACAAAAGATGCCAGCACAGTGTAACGGGATGAATTCGAAAGGATGCAGAGATTGAAAAACCAAGACGCTGCTGAAAGCTCCACAGTAAACCCAATATTTATTCCAAAAAGTGGCCAAGTAAATGGGAAACCGAGAGACAGGAAAGGAGAGGGGAGAACTGAGCCCTCAGTGAAACCCCCACTCACTCAACTGTGTTTTACAAGGTTATCTTACCGACCCCAGGATAACCAGAATTCCCCCCAGCAGAGGCTGCATCCTCGGAGGCTCAGCAGGCTCACAAAGATAGCGGCGTCCCCACAGAAGGCAACGTTGTCCTTCCTGTGAAACTTGAGAGCCCCCAGCACGAGTCAGCTGTATATTTTATCCACTGAGCCGGGGACGTCTCCCTGGGCCGGTGTGGCAGCACCGCCCAGCCAGAGGCCCTCGGTCCCTGCCCCGTTCTGTGAGTGCCCCCCTTCAGCCATGCGGGAGAACGTGGGGATTCCCCTCGCACTTGCGCTGCTTCACTCAAGGGGTCTGATCTATTTGGGTCTGGGGGCTTTACTTCATCCTCTCCTCTTCAGTTTCTCCTTCAAATGTCCTCTACAGACAACCAGCCAATCACAGAACACCAATTAAAACAGTTTATACAAGAAACTGTCTCTCCAAGGACGAAGCTCCCGTTTATCAGTGAACTTGACAGGCAAAGAACAAAACTTTTGCACTATGATCCCAGTATGGTGCTGGTCACTCCCACTATGACCCCAGTCACTCCCAGTCACTCCCAACTGGAGCCAAGTTGCCCCCAAGGTGGTCTCAGTTGCTCCCAGCCCCCTCCAGGATGGTTCCTTTCCCTCTCAGGGACTCCCAGTCTGAGCCCAGGATGGCCCCAGACACTTTCAGGCACTCCCTGGATGATGCCATTTGCCCCCTGCATGCTCCCAGTTGCTCCCAGTATGATCCCGGTATGAGTCCAGTCACCCCCAGTATGATCCCAGGAACTTCCAAACTCTTCCAGTACAAATTCAGTTTGATCTCACTCATCCCCAGTATGGCTGCAGTCCCTCCCAGTATTATTGCAGTCACTCCCAGTAAGACCCCAGCAGGACTCCAGGAGGGGCCCAGCTGCTCCCACTATGATCCCAGTTGCCCCCAGCATGGTCCCAGTTTCTCCCCTTCACCCCTACTATGGTTCCAGTCACTCCCAGTATGATCCCAGTCAATTCCAGCCACTCTCACTATATCCCAGTTGCCTTCAGCTTGCTCCCAGTCAGTCCCAGTATGATCCCAGTCTCTCTTAGTAGGATCAAAATTACCCCCTGCATGGTCCCAGTTGCTCCCAGTCACCCCACTGTAGTTCCAGTCCCTCCCAGTCCTTCCCAGTATGACTCCAGTATGATCCCAGTGACACCCTCTATGGTGGCAGTCACAGCCAGGATGAACCCAGACATTCCCTGTCACTCCCAGTATAAAGCCATTTGTCCCCAGCAGGGTCCCACTTGCTCTCACTCACCCCACTATAGTCCCAGTCTCTCCCAGTTGACCTCAGACTGCTCCCAGTTAGTCCCCGTTACTCCTGGTCTCTCTCAGTATATCCCCATTGCCCCTAGTGTGGTCCCACTCACTCCCAGTTGCTCCCAGTAGCTTCCAGCATGATCCCAGTTGCTCAGCCACTCTCAGTCATCCACAGTGTGATCCTAGTCACTCCCAGTATGATTCCAGTCACCTCCAGTATATTCCAGTTGAGCCAACATGGTCCCAGCTGCCCTCAGAATGCTCCCAGTCACTCCCAGTATGACCCCAACCACCTTCACTGTGGGCTTAGTTGCACCCAAGATGTTTCCAGTTGTGCCCAGCATGGTCTTAGTTGCTCCCAGTGGGATCCTAAGAGCTCCCAGTTGCCCCTAGCATAGAACCAGCTGCTCCCAGTATGATCCTAGTCTGATCACAGTATGATCCCAGTATGAGTCCAGTCACCTCCACTATGATCCCAGGAACTTCCAGACACTTCCAGTACAAAGCCAGTTTGATCCCACTCATCCCCAGTATGGCTGCAGTCCCTCTCACACACTCCCAGTATTATTGCAGTCACTCCCAGTATGATCCCAGTACGATCCGAACAGGGACCCAGGTGCTCCCAGTATGATCCCAGTTGCCACAGTTCTGGTTATTGGGGGGCAGCTTCCCAGTTCTCCCCAGTCCTGGTTACTGGGGGACACTGGGGGGGTTTGGAGGATCCCAAGGGGTGGAGCCGAGTTTGGGGGGGCAGAACCGGCCCCAGGATGGATCAGGAATGGGGACCCCCCTGTGTTCCCCCCATGTCACCCCACTCTGGGGGGGCTTTGGGAGGGCACCTACCCCTCAATAGGCACCCAGCTCACCCCAAAAGGCACTGGGACCCCTAAACCTCCCCACAGCCCCTCATGGACCCCCAAACACACTCAGAGCCCAGCCAGGACCCCACCCAACCCCTTTTCTGGGGGGGCTTCTCTGGGCACTGGTGGTGCTGGGAGCCCCCCCGGCTGCGGGTGAGGAGCTCTCGGGTGAGCGGGGGGTGGGAAGGGGGAGGTCGGTGGGAAAAGGGGGGTCAGAGGGGATAAAAGAGGTGATGGGACCCCAAACTGAGTGGGATGGGAGTGGGACCCCCCAAAAGTAGAGGGGGAGAGGGACTGAGGTTAATGGGAAATGGGTGGGAGAGGTGAGAAGAGTTGAAAAAGGGCAGAGTGGGACCCCCAAACTGAGCATGAGGGGGTTGGGGAATGGGGGGATGATGTGGAAGGGGTGTGGAAAAATGTCGGGATTGGGACCACAAAACTGATCTTGGAGGGGCTGGGGATTGAAGGGACAATGGAAAAGTGGAAGGAAAAGGGAGAACGGTGGAAAAGGGGGGTGGTCTGGCAGGTCTGATGATCCCCAGGAGGTCTTTGGGCCCAAAAGCACTACGAAAGCGGGGTGACCCCCTGAGCTCCCAACTGACTGTGGGGTGCTGGGGCTGCTGGATCCAATCTCAGCCTTGGGTTATGCCAACACTTTCAGTTTAGAGGAATTACAGAGGTGGGACTGAAACACTTTTGTCCCCCAGGTTTTAAGGATGGCAAATCAGATCTATTGATAGAAATGAAATATTTAGCGTAACAAATGATCAGAAAAAACATCTTCATCAGAAATATTTACTGCAAAATAGAAACACTAAAACTACCATTAGTACAGGATAAAATAGGACAGTGCTCTACACTAAAGCAATTGTTGAAGCAATTCTACTCAAGCTGGCACCAAAGCAAGAATTATTAATTAGAGAGGGATGGAACTCCCCCAGACCAACGTTCGGGGGGAGATCTCTGCTCTCAACCTCCAGCAGTGACCTTGGGGGGTCCCAGCCAAGGCAGGAATCTCCACACACCCCCCAAGAAGGGTTCTGTTGGCACAACCTGCCCCTGGCAAAGGGGACTGGCCCTTTCTGGTAGAAAGGGATGGACTGACAGTCACTGGACTCCAGGGGTTGCCTCACCATCAGGGGGTCATTCGGGGTGGGAGCAGCGGCCAAAGCTCTTCCAGCAGTCGGGGCACTCGTAGGGCCTTCCCTTACTGGTGGGTCCGTTGGTGTTTGGTCAAGGCAGAGCTCTGCTTGAAGCTCTTCCCACACTCCCCACACTTGTAGGGCCTCTCCCCGGTGTGGATGCGCCGGTGGGTGATGAGGTGGGAGTTCCGGTTGAAGCTCTTCCCGCAGTCGGTGCAGAAAACAAAGAGACAACTGTGATGTCACAGGGACATCAGTGACATCACAAGTACATGGCAGACATCAAAGAGACATCAGTGACAGCACTGGGGATATTGGTGACATCACAGGGGACAGTGGTGACATCACAGGGACATGGGTGACATCATTGGGTACCAGTGACATCACAGGGGACATTGGTGATTTCACGAGGATAGGAGTCACATCACAGTGACACCAGTGATATCAGCAAGGACAATGGTGACATCACAGAAGACAGAGGTGACATCACAAGGAGATGGGTGACATCACTGGGGATCAGTGACATCACAGGGGACTGGTGACAACAAAGAGATGAAGACATCAGTGACATCACAGGGGACAATGGTGACATCACAAGGATAACGGTGACAGCACGGGGACAAGGTGTAACCACTGGGCACAGTAATGACACCACAGAGACAGCAGTTAAATCATTGGGGACATTGTTGACATCACAGGGGACAGTGGTGACACCACAGAGACACCAGTGACATTATCGGTGTCACTGGTGACATCACAGGGGAAAGTGGTGACATCACAGGGACATGGGTGACATCACTGGGGTCATCGGTGACTTCACAAAGACAGGAGTGACATCACAGAGACACCACTGACATCATCGGGGACATTGGTGACATCACAGAGGACAGTGGTGACATCACAGATACATCGGTGACATCATTGGAGACCAGTGACCTCACAGGGGACTGGTCACAATGAAGGGACAGCCGTGATGGCTCTGGGCTATTGGTGACATCACAGGGGACCGTGGTGACATCACAGAGATACCAGTGACATCATCGGGGACATTGGTGACATCACAGGTGACAGTGGTGATGTCACAGGGATATTGGTGACTTCACAAGGTCAAGGGTGACATCACAGTGACACCAGTGATATCATCAGGGACATTGGTGCCATCACAGGGGACAGTGGGGACATCACAGAGGTCTGATGACTTCACAGGGACATTGGTGACATCACAGGGACATGGTGGCACTACTGGGGACAGTGGTGATATCACCAAGACAGCAGTGACATCACTGGAGACCGGTGACATCACAGGGGACTGCTTACAGCAATGGGAAAGCCATGATGTCACAGGGACATTGGGGACATCACAGGGGGTGGAGGTGACAACACAGAGACACCAGTGATATCATTGGGGACAGTGGTGACATCACAGAGGAACCTTTGTAGTCATAGGCGATTACTGTCAACAAATGGAAAGCTGTGATGTCACAGGGACATCAGTGACATCACAGGAACATTAGTGACATCACGGGGACATGGTGCTACTGTTGGGGACAGAGGTGACATCACAGAGACAGCAATGGTGTCATTGGGGACCAGAAATATCACTGGTGACAACAAAGGGAAAGCCGTGATGTCACAGGGACATCAATGACATCACAGGG
>NW_026087557.1:0-49874 GCF_022539395.1 Myiozetetes cayanensis
GATGTCACTGGTCCTCAGTGATGTCAACCATGTCCCTGTGATGTCACCAGACCCCTTTGATGTCACTGATGTCCCTGTGACATCAGAGCTGTGTCTTTGTTTTCACCACTCCCCTGTGATGACACTCGTCCCCAATGATGTCACCAATGTCCCTTGCATTAGGGTTAGGGTTAGGGTTTAGGGTTTGGCTTAGGAAAAGGGTTTAGACTTAGGCATAGGTATAGGGTTAGGGTTAGGCTTAAGTTTACATTTAGGCTTAGGTTTTAGGGTTAGGTTTAGGGGTTAGGACTTAGGGGTTAGGGTTAGGTTAGGGTTCGGTTTTAGGTAACGTTTGGGTTAGAATAAAGGATATGGTTAGGGTTAGGGTTTAGGGTTAGGGTTTAGGATTAGGATTTAGGATTAGGGTTAGAGTTTAGGTAACTTTATGGTTAGAGTAAGGAATAGGGTTTCGATTAGGGTTAGGGTTAGGGTTAGGGTTAGGGTTAGGGTTAGGGTTAAGGCTAGGGTTAGAGTTAGTGTTAGAATTAGTGTTGGAGGAGGCAGAAACACCTCCTTTCTCTTGCTTTTCTTGGTGTGGGGGGCGAAAATCGCCATTGTCAGGGAGCCTCTGCAGGCTCTGCCCCTCCGGTGATCCAACAGCGGCCCCTGCTGTCCGGGATTGGATTTGCACTCGACTGCTTCCTTTTCTTTGATGGGGATTTTTGGTACAGGATTATTTGGTTGTTTTTGTGTCCTTCCATTGTTCTGCAAATGCATATATATCCTTTAAAAATGGACTGTTATTTTTCCCTTCTCCGTACTTGGAACCTCTTAATTTCGGATTTACAATTGCTTAGAAGGAGGAGTTTGGTCTTCCTCCTAACTCATCCTCCTGAGCCAAACACTTGTGTTTCATTAAACTGAGAAAGGTGCAAAGTCATGCTTTGTTTACAGCCCAGAGAGATCTTGCAGGCTTTTCCCATTTGCCTCTGCCCCTCTCAGAGAACTTGTGTGGACACCTTCCCTGCCTGCACCAGGTGATTTCACAAAACTGGGAGGAAGGGTATTTCATGGAGAAGGACCTGGGGGTGTTTTGAGGCCTCTCCAAGCAAATGTTTCCTTCAGGAGAACTAAAGTCAGGACAGGGGGAGGAAGAGCAGAAATGCAGCTCCTCCAGCAATGGCAGCACCTCCAGGAATTCCGAGCGCATGCCCACAGATCCTCCCAGAGGGGTGAGGCAGACATGAAGGTTTGACGTGAATACCCTATTTGGGATAACTTAGGAGATGGCTGCATCCCCTCTCCCTTACCCAGAGGCTGGAGATGCTACTGTCTGGGAGCAGGAGGTGCCTGTGTAGGGGTTCAGCACCGCTGGTTTGGTGCAAGTACAAGAAGTGTTTGGACGATACCCCCGGGCACGTGGTGTGACTCTGGGGGATGGTCCAGGGAAGGCTCAGGAGTTGTACTCGGTGATCCTTGTGGGTCCCTTCCAACTTTAACTATTGGGTGTGATTCTGGGAAGTTCCCTAGGGCTGTGTGTGAGCAGAGAGCAGGGGCTGAGCAAAGCAGAGCAGGGCAGTGGTAGCACAGCCCTTGAGCACTGCCCCAAGCGGGCTGAGCCCAAAAGGGAGCTGGGGGTGGGGTTGGTCCCACTCGGGTGAGGGGGCAGAGACACGGGGACAGCAGGGAGCGCAGGGCAGGGAGATCATCAGAGGGAACTGATGGGTATGGAGATGTCTCCAGGCTGGGCTCTCCCAGTGCTCAGTGGCCCCATCTCTCCAGGACGAGGGTGATGATGGGGGCGGACGACAAGAGGAGCAAGGTGAGGACACAGTAACAGGATTCAGATCCAGAGGGGAATGGCTGACCCTGGAAGAAGGGTGGATCACCATATGGACAAAACCTATCCAGGAGGAAAGAAGAGTAGAAAGGGCTCACAAGTTATCACTTGCCTGTGACAGGGAATATTGTCTCAGTCGAGGGGTTGCTGTCTGTTAGAGAAATGTAGAGCTCATGATTCTTGGTGTCCTGTTCAGGGATCATCCCAGACACTGAACTCCTCCCCCAGCTCCCATCTTGATCCTTTAGATGAATGTGGAACCAGTCAGCTCATGCAAATCTTCCCAACTGGCTGACATGGGCTCTTAGAAAAAGAGAAGAGACCAGAGAAGGCGTGATGGGGAGAGGAAGCAGTGAGCAGGATATGCCATTCCAGCCCAGTGAGATCCCAGCTGATGAACCTCCTCATGTCCTGGTGGTGGCAGCTGGGCAGCCTTGGCCCTGATGCTGAGGGTCACTGAGTGTGTGAGGAGGGAATCCTTCACCATTGGTGGCTGTGCCTGCCTGGGAGCTGGACCAGCTGCCTGGGAGGAGAAAGGCACAGGCTGAGAGCCTGCAGCTCCCCCAGGTGCTGCACACACTGAGACACTGTGGGGATCCCAGATCCACCATCTGTCATCTGTGAGGATCAAGAAATGAATGCCCTATTCAGTTGTGTCTCTGGAGAGAGTTCAGCCCTATGCCCCTTCCACATTCCCATTACTGAGGATTTACTAGACAAGAATTTTCCCATCCCACATCTCCTTTTTCCCCTGTTTGACACCACCCCAAGCCCGGTTTTTGTGTGGTTTGTGGTTCCAGGTGGATGGCTCTGATGCCTAAAGCATTTCAGCACCTCCCAGGTGTTACACTCTGCCCTGAACCCATTGGGAAGTGTTGAAAATCACCCCCTTTTGTTCCGAGTCCCCTGGGGGCTGAAGGAAGCAATCATCCTCCTGCCTTCCCCAAAGCAGCTCTGCCCATCACTGCTGCACGCCTGATCCACACAGCCTGTGTCCTGCCCTGTGCCCAGGACACGCCCTGTCCTGCCCCTCTCAGCAGCACTCCAGTGCTCCTCCCTCCTAGACATATTTTGTCCACATTGTGACCCACCCTTCTTCCAGGGTCAGCCATTCCCCTCTGGATCTGGATCCTGTGCTGTGTCCTCACAGTGCTCAAGGGCTGTGCTGCCATTGCCCTGCTCTGGTTTGCTCAACCCCTGCTCCCTCCTCACACACAGCCCTGTGGAACTTCCCAGAATCACATCCAATATTCCAAGTTGGAAGGGACCCACAAGGATCATCGAGTAATCCTGTACCAAAAATCCCCCTCAAAAAAAAGGAAACAGTCCGGTATTCCTCGCTTTTTGGCGCAATTCCAATCCCGGTCAGCAGGGGCCGCTGTTGGATCACCGGAGGGGCAGAGCCTGCAGGGAGGGGCTCCCTGACAAGGGCGATTTTGGCCCCCCACACCGAGAAGGGCAAGAGAAAGGGGACGTTTCTGCCTCATCCAAGGAGAAAGGTCAGGTGAAATGTCCCCCAAGAGCAGCTCTCTGTCTCCAGGAGTTTTAACCAAAACCTGCTGCACGGGGCTCATGTGGGGATATCAAACCAAGTCCACATGTGAATATGCAGAGCTCTTCTTTTTTAAAACTTCAAGGCAAACCTCTATCTGTCACCTGATGACAATTTTGATGCAGGAACAGATGTGACCCTGTGACCTCACATGGTATTTTAACCCTCCAATGGCATGGGCCTTTTTGTGTCCAACCAGGGTTAAAAATTACTTTTGGCTGGGATTTACACACAGCTTCCTTTTGACACAGGGGATGGAGATGTCTTCACTCGAGGGGCTCACGTCTCCATGTCCAGTCCAGGGAATAGATTGGATCTGGATTTATCCATCAGACATTGTCAATACATGTGCCAGTCACAAAGATGCCTTGGGATCAAGGCATCCAGAACACATTTCTGATGGGCCTGGGTCTGGTGGAAGGGCTGGGTGTGACCATGTTGGCATGGTCAGGGCTTGTGGGGAGGGGTTGCCCTGCCAAGCCAAGCGAGACCAAGAACATCCCCAAGCATGACATTTGCAATGGCACGTGTTCCATCCCATCCACACAAGAGTCAGTCAGGATGTATCAAACAGGACAAAGCAGATGCCTCCACAGAATCTTCAGCTGCCATTCCCTTGGGATATGGAAGACAGGTGGGATGGCATTCTGGGGTAGTGAGGCATTGGTTCTTTGGTGGCCAGGGAGCATTGCAGAATGGAGAGAACAGGCCATGATATCTGAAAGGGGCCGATTGCTCATGGGTGGGGCTGCACTGGGACACTGTGGGGCAGTTGTTCTTTGGTTTCCAGGGGCCATTCTGGAATGGAGAGGATAGGCCGTGACATCAAAAAGAGTCCCATGGCAGACATGTTGGGCTGCATTCTTGGGGTGTGAGGCATTAGTTCTTTGGTGTCCGGGGGCCATTCTGGAATAGAGATGATTGGCTGTAAAATCACAACTAGGTCAATGGCAAAAAGGAAAGACTGCAATGTGGGGTGTGGTGCATTGGTTCTTTGGTTTTCAGGCATCATTCTGGAATGGAGAGGGTAGGCCATGACATCACAAAGGCAACCATGGAACACTTTTTGGGTTGTATTGAGGGGGTGTGCACTGCAGTTACTCCCAGGAAAGAAAACCCTGAGCCTCTGTCTCTCCAGTGCAGTTGCTGAGCCACTCTCGGCACCACACAAAGAAAAAGAGTTTCCTGTGCGGGCACCTTTGTTCTGGTAGGTATCTTTTTCCATATTGAACACCGGACCTAAACTTAAAAAAAACCCTAAACCCAAACCTAACACTAAACTTTAACCCCTAACCAGAACCCTGTCCCTTACCCTAACCCAAACCTTACCTAAATCCTCTCCTAATCTAACCCTAATGCTAAACCTTACCATAAATCTTTGACCCTAACACTAACCCTAACCCTGACTCACCACCTATCTATGCAGTTGGTGCACCACTCTTGGCAGTACACAAAGAGCAAGAGCTTTCTGTGCGGGCACCTTTGTCTGGGAGGTGTCTTCATCTGTACTGAACCCTAGACCTAAACTTAAAAAAACCTCTAAACCTAAACCTTACACTAAACCCTAATCCCTAATTGTAAAACTATCCCTTACTCTAACCCAAACGTTACCTAAACCCTAACCTTAACCTAATCCTAACCCTAATCTTAACCCTAACTGTAAGCTTAAGCCTAAATCCCAGCACCTCACATTAACTCTAACTGTGAATCATCATCTATCAAGTGCAATTCGTGTGCCACTGTAGGCACTACACAAAGAGCAAGAGCTTTCTGTGCGTGCACCTTTGGATTGGGAGGTATCTTAGACAGTACTAAACACTATACCTATACTTAAAAAAACCTCTAAACCTAAACCTAACGCTAAACCCTTACCTCTAACTGTAAACCTATCCCTTAGTCTAACCCAAACGTTGCCTAAACCCTAAACCTAACCTAGCCCTACCCTAACCTTTAATCATAGCCCCTAATACTAACCCTAACCCTGACTCACCATCTACCCAGTGCAGTTGGGGTGCCTCTCTCAGCACTATATAAAGAGGAAGAGCTTTCTGTGCGAGCACCTTTGGTCAGGGAGTTTTCTTTGTCCTTATGGAATTTTGGCTGTCAGACAGCAGTTTCAGTCCAGTGTTCCTTCAAGTGAACCACAAACATTCCACCCGGGAAAGAAAGCCCTGAGCCTCTGTCTCTGAAGTGCAGTTGTTGCGTTATGCTCAGCACTACACAAAGAGCAAGAGCTGTGTATGCAGGCACCTTTGTCTAGGAGGTACCTTCATCCATACTGAACCCCAGACCTAGACTTAAAAAAGAATCTAAACCTGAACCTAATGTTAAACCCTAAACACTAACCAGAACCCTTCCCTTACTCTAACCCAAACATTGCCTGAAACCTAACCCTAAGTTAACTCTTGTTCCTAATCATAACCCTAACCCCTAACCCTAAAACCTAAGCCTAAATGTAAGCCTAAACCTTACCCTAACCCTAACCCTAATGAAAGGGACATTGGTGACATCACTGGGGACGAGTGTCATCACAGGGAATTGGTGAAAATAAAGATACAACTGTGATGTCACAGGAACATTGGTGACATCACATGGGACACCAGTGGCATGACAAGTACATGGCTGACATCAAAGAGACATCAGTGACATCATTGGGGATATTGGTGACATCACAGGGGACATCGGTGATTTCACAAGGACAGGGGTGACATCACAGTGACACCAGTGATATCAGTCAAGGGCAATGGTGACATCACAGAAGACAGAGGTGACATCACTGGGACATGGGTGACATCATTGGGGATCAGTGACATCACAGAGGACTGGTGACAACAAAGAGATGGGGACATTGGTGACATCACAGGGGTCTGGTGACACCACAAGGATACCGGTGACATCACAGGGACAAGGTGCCACGACTGGGCACAGTGGTGACACCACAGGGACAGCAGTGACATCATTGGAGACATTGCTGACATCACAGGGGACAGTGATGACATTACAGAGACACCAGTGACACCAATGGGGACATCTGTGACATCACAGGGGACATCGGTGGCTTCACAACAACAGTGGTGACATCACAGAGACACCAGTGACATCATTTGAGACCAATGACATCACAGGAGACTACAGACAACAAAGGGACAACCCTGATGTCACAGGGACATCGGTGTCTTCACAAGGACAGGGTTGACATTACAGAGACACCGATGACATCATCAGGGACATTGCTGACATCAAAGGGGGCAGTGTTGACATCACAGGGACAGAGGTTACATCATTGGGGAACAGTAACATCACTGGGGACTGATAATAACAAAGGGAGAGCAGTGATGTCACTGAGACATTGGTGACATCACTGGGACATGGTGCCCTTTCTGGGGACAGTGGTGACATCAGAGAGAAAGAAGTGACATCATTGGGGATATTGTTGACATCACAGGGGACAGTTGTGACACCACAGAAACAGCAGTGACATAAGCGGGGACATCTGTGACATCACAGGGGACATTGTTGATTCACAAGGCCAGGTATGACATCATAGAGACACCAGTGACATTATCAGTGACACTGGTGGCATCACAGGGGATAACGGTGACATCACAGGGAGATTGTTGACATCACTGGGGACCAATGACCTCACAGGGGACTGCTGACAACAAAGGGACAGTTGTGATGTCACAGGGTTATTCATGACATCACAGGGGGCCCTTGGTGATATCACAGAGATACCAGTGACATCATCATAGACATTGGTGACATCACAGGTGACAATGGTGATGTTAAAGGGACATTGATGACTTCACAAGGCCAGGGGGGCAGAGACACCAGTGACATTATCGGGGACATTGGTGACATCACAAGGGACAGTGGTGACATCACAGAGACAGCAGGGACATCACTGGGGACCAGTGACATCAGAGTGACAACAGAGGGACAGCAGTGATGTCACAGAGACATTGGTGACATCACAGGGACATGGTGGCACTGCTGGGGACAGTGGTGATATCACCAGGACAGCAGTGACATCACTGGGGATCAGTGATGTCACAGGGGACTGCTTACAGCAATGGGAAAGCCGTGATGTCACAGGGACATTGGTGACATCATGGGAACATGATGCCACTGCTGGGGACAGTTGTGACTTCACAGGGAGAGCAGTGACATCACAGGGCACATCGGTGATTTCACAAGAACATGGGTGACTTCAAAGAGAGACCAGTGATATCACCGGGGTCATTGGTGACATCAAAGGGGTCTGAGGACATCACAGAGACATTGGTGACATCACGGGGACATGGTGCCAACAGTGGGGACAGTTGTGACATCACATGGAGAGCAGTGACATCACAGGGAGATGGGTGACATCACTGGGGACCAGTGACATCACAAGGGACTGGTGACAAGAAAGGGAAGGCCGTGATTTTACAGGGACATTGTTGACATCACAGGGACATTGATGCCACCACTGGAGAGAGTGGTTACATCACAGAGACAGCAGTGACATCATTAAAGACCACTGACATCACGAGGAGAGTACTGACATTACTGGGGACCAGAGACATCACAGGGGACTGGGGACAATGAAAGGATAGCTGTGATGTCACAGGGAAATCAGTGACATCAAATAGGACATTGGTGACTTCACAAGAGCAGAGGTGAAATCACAGAGACAACAATGACATCATTAAGGATATTGGTGACATCACCAGGGACAGTGGTTACATCACAGTGACAGGGGTGACATCACTGGGGACCACGGACATCATAGGGGACTGTTGACAACAAAAGCAAAGCAGTGATGTCACATGGACATGGGTGACATCAAAGGGGACATAGGTGACTTCACAAGGACAAGGGTGAAATCACAGTGACACCAGTGACATCATCAGAGACATTGCTGACATCACAGGGGACAGTGGTGACATCAGGGGGACATGAGTGATATCATTGGGGTCAGTGACATCACAGGGAACTGGTCACAAGAAAGGGACAGCTCTGATGTCACAGGGACATTGGTGACATCACAGGGGACTTCAGTGACTTCACAACGCCAGCAGTGACATCACAGAGACACCAGTGACATCATCGAGGACATGGGTGACATCACAGGGGATGGTGGTGACATCACAGTGATGTGGGTGACATCACTGGGGACCAGTGACATCGTATGGGACTATTGACAATAAAGGGACAGCTGTGATGTCACAGGGACATCGGTGACTTCACAAGGACAGGGTTGACATTATAGAGACACCAATGACATTATCGGGGACATCACAGGGCACAGTGGTGACATCACAGAGGCAGAGGTTACATCATTGGGCAACAGTGACATGACAGGGGATTAATAACACCAAAGGGACAGTAGTGATGGCACAGTGACATAGGTGACATCACTGAGACATGGTGCCACTTCTGTGGACAGTGGTGACATCAGAGAGACAACAATGACATCAGTGAGGACATTGTTAACATCACAGGGGACATTGATGACATCACAGAGACACCAGTGACATCATAGGGGACAGTGGTGACATCAGAGAGACAGCAGGGGCATCATTGGGGACCAGTGACATAAGAGTAAAAACAGAGGGACAGCAGTGATGTCACAGGGACATTGGTGACATCAAATGGGTCTGGTGACATCACAGGGACATCGGTCAAGTCACAGGGAAAGGGTGGCACTGTTGGGGACAGTGGTGAAATCACAGAGACAGCAGTGACATTACTGGGGACCAGTGACATCACAGGAGAATGTTGACAACAAAGGGACAGCTGTGATGTCACTGGGACATGGGTAAATTCACAAGGAGAGGGTTGACATCATAGAGACAGCTGTGACATCATTGGGGACAGTGGTGACATCAGAGGGACAGAGGAGAAAGCTTTGTGGACCAGTGACATCACAGGGGACTGGTGACAAAAACAGAAAGCCCTGATGTCACAGGGAAATCAGTGACATCATGGGGACATGGAGCCACCGCTGGGGACAGTGGTGACATCACAGAGACAGCAGTGACATCACTGGAAACCAATGACAAAAGAGGGGACTGGTGACAACAATGGGAAAGCCGTGATGTCACAGGGACATCAGTACCTTCACAAGGCAAGGGATGACATCAAAGAGACACCAGTGATATCATCAGTGACACTGGTGACATCACAGGGACATCGGTCACAACACTAGGGATTTTGGTGACTTCACAGGGACAAGGGTGACATTGTAGAGAAAGCAATGACATCACTGGACATTGGTGACACCGCAGGGGACAGTGGTGACATCACACAGACATGGGTGATATCACTGGGGACCAGTGACATCCCAGGGGACTGGTAACAAGAAAGGGACAGCTGTGATGTCACAGGGAAATCGATGACATGACAGAGGTCTAGTGACATCACAGGGATATCGGTGACATCACGGGGACAGGGTGCCACCACTGGGGACAGTGGTGACATCACAGAGACAAAGGTGACATCACAGGGGACCAGTGACATCACAGAGGACTATTGAAAACAAAGGGACAACCGTGATGTCACAGGGACATTGGTGACATCACAGCGGACTTCAGGGACTTCACAAGGACAGGGGTGACATCACAGTGACACCAGTGACAATGTCAGGGACATCAGTGACATCAGAGGGGACAGGGGTGACATCACAAGAAAGTCAGTGAAATCACTGGAGATCAGTGACATCACAGGGAAGTGTTGAGAACAAAGGGACAGACATGATGGCACAAAGCCATCTGTGACATCACAGGGGTCTGGTAACATCACTGGGGACATCAGTGACGCCACAGGGACCTGGTGGCACTGCTGAGGACAGTGGTGATATCATTGGGACAGCAGTGACATCACTGAAGAACAGTGATGTCACAAGGGACTGCTTACAGCAATGGGAAGGCCGTGATGTCACAGAGACATTGGTGACATCACATGGGGTGGAGGTGACAACACAGAGACACCAATTATATCATTGGGGACATTGGTGACATCACATGGGACAGTGGTGACATCACAGGGGAATCTGTGAAATCATAGGTAGTTGTTGCCATCAAAGGGAAAGCCATGATGTCAGAGGGACATCAGTGACATCACAGGGACATCAGTGACATCACGAGGACATCGTGTTACTGTTGAAGACAGTGGTGACATCACAGAGACAGCAATGGCATCACTGGGGACCAGAAATATCACTGGGGACTGGTGACAACAAAGGGAAAGCCGTGATGTCACAGGGACATCAGTGACATCACAGGGGACCTGGATAACAACACAGAGACACCAGTGATATCATGGGGGACATTGGTGACATCACAGGGGAGAGTGGTGACATGACAGGGACAGCACTGACATGATTGTGGACCAGTGACATCACAGAAGACTGGTGAAAACAAAGGGGCAGCCATGATCTCCAAAAGACATCAATGACATCATTAGGGACAGCAGTGATGTCACAAGGACAGAGGTGACATTGCAGAGACATCAGTGACAGAATCGGTGACACTGGTGACATCACAGGGACAGCAGTGACATCACTGGGGACCAGTGATGTCACAGGAGATTGGTGACCACAATGGGACAGTCGTGATGTCATAGGGCTATCGGTGACATCACAGGGGACAGAGGTGTCATCACAGGGACATCAGTGACATCATTAAGGACAAGTGACGTCACAGGGGACTGGTGACAACAAAGGGACAGCTGTGATATAACGTGGATGTTGGCGGAGGAGTTTCCAGAACAAACTGCACACAAATCAGGATGATTTATGCAAATGTTCCGCTTTATTTACATAACCCAACCTCTTATATACCTTCACTGCCCCCCCGGGGCGTGATCACTTTCAAACTATTGGTTATTTGCTGTAACCCACAAACCGAGCGTGCATTACTGACACACTTCCTATTGGGTGCACACAGATGTCCATGTGATGTGAAGACATTGTTTTTCTCCTAAAACTCCTCCTTATTTTTGTCACAGGTTTCTCTTTGTTTACATTCCTGCAGTCTGTTATCACTGCTCCTGTATCTTTCCACTGCCTGCAAAGAGGCTTCTGGCTATGTCAGGGGCAGGCCTAACTGAGGCCAATTAGTATGGTTTGTCCACAGTGTGTCTTTTATCAGCTAAACACTCCACACATGGACATCAGTGACATCACTGGGGACATTGGTGATTTCACAAGGACAAGGGTGACATCACAGAGACACCAGTGACATCATCAGTGACACTGGTG
Source organism: Myiozetetes cayanensis (assembly GCF_022539395.1). Classification (NCBI taxonomy): domain Eukaryota; kingdom Metazoa; phylum Chordata; class Aves; order Passeriformes; family Tyrannidae; genus Myiozetetes; species Myiozetetes cayanensis. The sequence continues at coordinate 11,617 of NW_026087557.1, forward strand.
ACATCACAGGGACATCCATGACATCACTGGGGACTAGTGACCTCACAAGGGAATGGTGACACCAAAGGGATAGCTGTGATATCACAGTGAAATCGGTGATATCATTGGGGACATCACCAGGGTCATTGGGACATGTCGTGGTTTTGCCCTGGCTCAATTTACTTTTATACCTCCCAATACAATTACTATCAGTTGAGAGAAGGTTTATGCAGACAAAAAGAGACTGAATTGAAAAAAAGTATGAGTATTTATTATTAACAAACTAAAACTAAAGAATTATATCTACTTAAGTAAAAGGTATTATGTATTTACAGAAGATACTTCTCCCCCCACCACCCTTTATATCAGTCCAAGGAGGAGAAGTAGTCTTTTTCTGTTCTCAGAATTCCAGCTCTCTCTCTCTCTAAGTAACTCTGCAGCACTTTCGTCGCAGTTGGAACCTTTTCTCCTTCTTCTCTATGTCAGCCTCCAGGGCTGGGCCTACCCCCCTCCTTGGCTAAAACCGAAGGCTGGGGGTTACTCAGGTCCTGAAGAGTCTCCTTCCATAGGCTTGCAAGGGGACACTTGCTTACTATGGATCTTCTTCCACAGGGTTACAGGGGATAATGGTTTAAGAGTTCACCCCTGTTTCCCTATGGAGGTCCCTCCCCATGGGAGAACAGTCCTTGATTGACTTCTCGGCATGGGTCTAGTCTGGATCCCTTACTCGGATCTCAATATCCTACCTGAGCCATTTTCTGCTCCAGCGTAGGTTCTCTCAGGGTCACAAATTTCTAGCACCAGCAGCATGAATCCCAATATCCCTACCCGAACCGTTTTCTGTTCCAGCGTAGGTCCTCTCAGGGTCACAAATCTTCAGCACTAGTAGCATGGATCTCTCACTGAGATCCCGAGCTTATCTGAGCCGTCTCACTCCAGCATAAGCATCATCCCCTTCGAGGGTTACAAAGTCTTTAACAGAACTCTGCCTCATCTGAGCCGCTTTTACTCCAGCATAAGGTTTTCTCTTTCTGTTAAAGTCACAAATCTCTGGTACATCCACAAGCTCCTCTGTGAGCCGCACGGGGGTCTCTTCACCCCAGTAAACTTTTACAGGTGGCAGGGTTTTATTTTTCAGTCTTTACCCTGCTGAAGGGAGGGAGAGCGAAAAGGAGAAAAAGCAGTTCTCCCCCCTTTGAACTTTTCTTCTCTCTCCTGCGACTGCAGCTTTGACCTTGAAAGTCTTGTTATCTCATGGCTGGAATTCTTCTGCAGCGGTTTCTCGTCTAAGCAGTTTGTCTTTTAAACCCTTTTTTTTCTTCACTCTCTCACAAGAGAGAAGGGAGGCTTCAGTGCTGCACCTGCCCCCCCGGCCCAAGCCGGGGGAGGAGGGGGCCTTGGCCCTCCTCGGGCCCACTACCCTTCTACATGGCTGCTGCTCCTAATTTCAACTGCGCAACCAACCTTCTCTTCCGTTTTCATAAAGATGTAATTAGCAAAGGCGTCACTGAACTTTTTGATTGGTTTTTTGTCCGGAAATCACCTGGACAAAACCATCCTCAGTCCCAGGGACGGGCTGGTGGGCAAAACCACGACAGGACATCAAAGCGGTCTGGTGACATCACAGGGACATCAGTGACATCATGGGGAAATGGTGCCACCACTGGAGACAGCTGTGAAATCACAGGTAGAGCAGTGACATCACAGGGACATTGGTGGCATCACAGAAAGACTAGTGATGTCACCAGGGACATTGGTGACATCACAGGGGACAGTGGTGACATCATAGGTATAACGGTGACATCATTGAGGACCAGTGACATCACAGGGGAATTGTAAAAACAAAGGGACAGCTGTGATATAGCGTGGACATCGGTAACATCACAGGGGACAGTGGTGACTTCTCAAGGACAAGGGTGACATCACAGAGACACCAGTGACATTATTGGTGTCACTGATGACATCACAGGGCACCGGTGACATCATAGGGACATCAGTTACATCACTGGGGACCAGTGACGTCATAGGGAACTGATGACACCATTGGGGACACAGAGGCCACCCATGGGGACAGCAGTAACATCACAGGGAACAGTGGTGACACCTGTGGGGACAGCAGTGACATCATTGGGGATGGCGGTGACATCACAGGGAAAGCAGTGACATGAAAGGGACAGTGATGAGGTCACAGGGACAGCAACGACATCATTGAGGACATTGGTTACACCTCATGGGACAGCAGTGACATCAGTGGAGACCAGTGACATCACTGGGGACAGCGGTGACATCACAGGGACAGCAATCATATCATTGGGGATGTCGGTGAGATCAGAGGGACAGTGGTGACACTGGGGACACTGGGGACACCCCTGGGGACACCAGTGACATCACAGGGACATCGGTGACATCACTGGGGACAGCAGTGACATCACATGGACACCAGTGACATCGGTGGAGAGAGCAGTGACATCACAGGGAACAGTGGTTACATCATTGGGGACACAGGGACCACCCCTGGGGCCAGCACTGACATCACAGGGACAGTGGTGACATCACTGGGGACAGCAGTGACATCACTGCAGACCAGTGACATCACAGCTGTCTGGTGACATCACAGGGACTGCAATGAAATCAATTGGACAGATGTGACATCATTGGGAACACCAGTGACATCACAGGGACAGTGGTGATATCACTGGGGATGTTGGGGATGTTTGGGGGCCTTTGGGAGGGCACCTGCCTGGGGGGTTTTCATGCGAGCAGGGACGACTCAGCACAGCAATGTGATGATCAGAGAGCGCCGTTGATTGGAATCAAGCAGCAGTCTTTGATCCAGTTTTCTAACAATACTCTTCTGTCAGCTCTGTTTCTTTAACATTCTTTATGTCCTTTCCCTTACTGATAGTCGGTACGCCTCTGCCCGGAGCCCGCAAGCGGGCCGAGGCCCGGCCGAGGCGCGGCAGAACGGGAGGCGGTGACCCGAGCGCGGATGCCCCGCCGCAGCTGGCGGCGACTGCCACTGCACCCCCGACCCGCGTGGAGCTCTCGGCGGAGCTCCGCTTGGAACCCCGGACCGGGGGGCGGCCGCCGTGCCTGAGGAGAAGCCGCGGGGCGGCCCCGCGGCCATCCCGGGCGGCCGAGCAGGCTTGCGCCGGGACTGTGGTGCAAGTTTGTAAATGCAGCTGGCGCAGGGTGCCGAAGGCGGCGCGGCGGCTTCGGCGAACACATGTCGGTGGCGCAGAGCTGCGAGGCCTTCGCCGCCCGCCTGCACCTGGAGCGCGAGCAACCCGTGCCAGCGGCCGGGCCGTGCCTGGAACTGACGGCCGCGTCCCACTACACGAGCCAGCCGCCCGTGTCGCCGCTCCCCTGAAGCGAACCACGCGGCCGCAGCAGCGCGGCCCGGGACAGCCGCACATGCGTCATAACGCGGCGCGGGCCGTGCCGATGCCCGCGCGATGACCAGCGACATGACTTCCACCGTGCGGGCTAGGCCATGGCCGCAGCCACTCCAGCTCCTCCGGAGCGTCAACAGTGACAACACCGCCTCCCCACTCCCGTGAGAGCGGCATGATGAAAGACTTGGCTGCCAACTATACAGACACTACGATACTGACTGTTTTTACATGTTTTACATATAAGCTGCTACACAGCTGCAGTATATCCTCTATATTAGCACTAAAAATCCCTACACTTCCCTCTTTTTCTTTAAACAAAGCAGACACAGTTTGAGCCAATAAGCTTCAAAAACATTGAACCAGACATGGCAGAAAAATACACACTCCTGGAAGCAGAAACACAACGGGTGCCAACCATTGTACAATTGGCATAAGCTGATTCTGGCTGGGCTTTGGGAAGGCACCTGCCCTTCAACACCAGGACTGCAGAGAACTGGGAAGCTTTACTGGGAGCACTGGGAGCAGCAGGCGGCTGGTGTGAGAACAAAAGCAGGGCTGGGGGGACACACGACCCCCCCAAACTCCGGGTGGGGATGGATTGGGGGGTCCTGGCTGGGCCTGAGGCCACGGGGAGGGGCTGTGGCCACCGCTGGCTCAGGAGCTCTGTGAGGAGAGAAAAGGGGGTGACAGAGGTCTAGGGGGGCAGGGAGGGCACACACGCTCTAGGGAACGGGGGACACGACCCCCAGGGACCCCCTTTTACCTTCTCCCACAGGTAGAAGCCGAGCCCCAGCACCAGGAAGACAAAACCCAACACAAAGCCCCCGACCCCCACCAGGATCTTGCTGCGCACGGTGTCCTGTGGCATCTCTGGGGGGAGCCAGGTGGGTCAGGACCCCAAAACCTCCCAGAGACCACCCAAGACCCCCCAAAAACTCCATCCTGGTCTCCCCCAGCCCACCCAGCACCCCCTGAAACCTCCTGCCAGTCCCTTCCCAGCCCCTTGGGGATCTCACAAAGCCCCTCCCATCCCCTTTAGGACACTCCAACCCCCTTCCCATGACCCCCAGAACAACCCATAACACCTCCCAGTCCCTTTCCAACCCCACAGCACTTCTCTAACCCACTCCCAGTCACTCCAAGCCTTCCCCCTGCCTCCCTCCCATCCAACCCAGGCTCCCCCAAACTCCCTCCCAGTTACCCCAAGGACTCCCCAAAGCCCCTCTCAGCCCTCCAGAGACCCCGACACCTCCTCCTCAGCCTCTCCATTGCCCCCCAAAGCGCTTCCCGGTGTCCTCAGTGCTCCCCCAGCCCCCTGGCCCCCCTGCCAGTGTCCCCCCATGCTGGGGGGGCCGGGCCGTACCCCAGTGCCGGCTGAGGGGGTGCTCCAGGCTGACGTGCTCCACCTGGCAGGTGTAGGTGACCCCACGCCGGGGGGGGATTTCCAGCATCACCAGCACCTGGTAGGTCCAGTCCCCGTTGGGGACCACGTCGGTGGTCACCACGTGCTCCGGCAGCTCCTGCCCATCCTGGAACCGGGCAGGGTAGAAATCCATCACAGAGCAGAGCAGGCGGCCGGGGCCGGACTGGGAGCTTGACGGCACCAGCAAGATGACACGCTGGGGGGCACTGGGAGAGATGGGGGAGACACTGGGCTGAGCTGGGGGAGACACTGGGCTGAGCTGGGGGACACTGTGAGAGAGGGCAGAGGGTTTGTAGGGCATTGGTAAGCGTTTGGATGGCAGTGGGAGGGACTGGGAATGGGGTATAAGGGGATGGGATGGGATGGGATGGGATGGGATGGGATGGGATGGGATGGGATGGGATGGGATGGGATGGGATGGGATGGGATGGGATGGGATGGGATGGGATGGGATGGGATGGGATGGGGGTCACTGGGGAGAGAGTTGGGAGATCTGGGAGAGAACTGAGAATGACTGGGAATGGAGTGAGAGGGTCTGGGAATGACTGGGAGGGACTGGGAACGCACTGGGAAGGGCCCGAGCGGGACTGGGAGGCTGAGTCCTGCAGAGGGAACTCTGCTCTGTGGATCTGCCAAGCAACTGATGAGTCATTGGAGAGTTGTGTTCTGATTGGCTGAGGGGTGGCAGCAGCGGGGTGGAAATGAGAGGGTGCACTGGGAGAGACTGGTGTGCATTGAGGGGCAGTGGGAAAAAGTGGAATGGAAAAGAATGGATTTGGGGCACTGGAAGAGACCTGGATGGACTGGGGGACACTGGGAGAGACTGGGATGGATTCGGGGGCACTGGGAGGGGACACAAGGCCACGAGGATGGGCACAGGGAGGGTTGAGGCGTCAGGGGTGATTCCCAGAGAGGGTTTCAGGGGCTCCAGGGTCATTCCCGGGACAGGAAAATTCCCGAGGGGACCCGCTCTGCCCCGTGCTCACCTCTACAGTTCACACTGAACGGGGTGGACACCCTGTAGTTGTGCCGGCAGTACCTGTCCACCGCAGCCCGCAGGTACTCCAGCGTTTCCTGTTTACTGTTCCAGTATCTGGCCTGGAACTCCCCAAACGGGGTGTCCCCCACAAAGATCCCCACATCGCTGTCGAAGTGGGCGAACTGCTGCCGGTTGTAGATGTGCCTCACCACCAACCTCACCCGCTCGGTGCCGTTGATGAAGTGACACTCGGACTTTTTCAACTTCTGGAACGCCCCTGTGTGTGCAGGACACGGGTCAGGGGGTCAGGGAACTGATGACGCATCAGCTTCGCTCGCTCCCATTGGCTGCTGCTGCTGCTGACCCTGCCTGTGGCCTGCGGGGTCCAAGGTGGGTTTTGGGGTGTCCCGGATTCCTGGCGTTTGGCTTTGTGGTGCCCTGGATACGTGGGATTTTAGGGGGGCTGAGGTTGCCCAAGCCCACCCGTTCCCAGGATTTTCGGAGCCACCCTCCACTGCCCCCCAATGAGCAGGACTGGGGAGAACTGGGAAGCTTTACTGGGAGCAGCAGGCAGCTGGTGTGAGAACAAAAGCAGGGCCGGGGGGACACATGACCCCCCCCCCAAACTGCGGGTGGGGATGGACTGGGGGGTCCCTGCTGGGCCCGAGGCCCCGGGGAGGGGCTGTGGCCGCCAGCGGCTCAGGAGCTCTGTGGGCAGAGAAAAGGGGGTGACAGCGGGCTGGGGGGGCAGGGGGGACACCGGGATACACCCAGAGCTGGACTAGACCTAGCAGGACAAGAACTGGGGCAACTGGGATCGTACTGGGAGCAGCTAGGCCCCTACTGGGGCCATACTGGGATCAGACTAGAATCATACTGGGAGCAGCTGGTTCTATGCTAGGGGTAACTGGGAGCTCTTAGGATCCCACTGGGAGGAACTGGGAGCAAGTTGGACCATGCTGGGCACAACTGGGATCATCTTGGGAGCAATTGGGACCACAGTGAAGGTGACTGGGATCATATTGGGAGCGACTAGGACCACACTAGGGTGACTGGGAGTGCCTATGAACACCTGGGATTATACTGGAAGCTACTGGGAGAAACTGGGAGTGAGTGGGACCACACTAGGGGCAACTGGGATATACTGGGAGAGACCGGGGTGACTGGGAACATACTGGGACTGACTGGGATCATGCTGAAGTTGATTGGGATATACTGGGAGAGACTGGGAGTGACAGGGATCCTACTGGGAGGGACTGGAACTGTAGTCGGGTGAGTGGGAGCAAGTGGGACCCTGCTGGGGGCAAATGGCTTTATACTGGGAGTGACAGGGAATGTCTGGGTTCATCCTGGCTGTGACTGCCACCATAGAGGGTGTCACTGGGATCATACTGGAGTCATACTGGGAGGGATTGGGAGAGACTGGAACTACAGTGGGGTGACTGGGAGCAACTGGGACCATGCAGGGAGTGACTTGGATCCTACTAGGAGAGACTGGGATCATACTGGGACTGACTAGGAGTAGGCTGGAGGCAACTGGGATATACTGGGAGGGGTTGGGATTGACTGGGATTGTTCTGGGAGTGACTGGAACCATAGTAGGGGTGAAGGGGAGCAACTGGAACCATGCTGGGGGCAACTGGGATCATAGTGGGAGTAGCTGGGCCCCTCCTGAGGTCCTGCTGGGGTCTTACTGGGAGTGACTGCAATAATACTGGGAATGTGTGGGAGGGACTGCAGCCATACTGAGGATGAGTGGGAACAAACTGGCTTCCTGCTGGAAGTGTCTGGAAGTTCCTGGGGTCATATTGGGGATGACTGGAATCATACTGGGATCATACTGGGAGCAACTGGGGCCCTGCAGGGGGCAAATGGCATCATCCAGGGAGTGCCCGAAAGTGCCTGGGGCCATACTGGACTCAGACTGGGAGACTCTGAGAGGGAAAGGAACCATCCTGGAGGAGTGGGAGCAACTGAGACCACGATGGGGGCAACTGGGATCCTATTGGGAGTGACTGGGAGTGACTGGGATCATAGTGGGAGTGACTGTAAGGGACCAGGATCAAACTGGGAGTGACTGGAACTATGCAGGGGGGAACTGGGAGCCAGTGAGGCCGTGCTGGAAGTCAACTGGGAACATTCTTGGAGCAACTGGGATCATGGTGGAAGCAACTGGGAGTAACTGGGAGTGACAGGGTGCATGCTGGAGGCAACTGGCATGAACTGGGAGTGACTGGGATCACACTACTGGGAACTGGGACCATCCTGGGGCAAGTGGAAGTCACTGGGTGTCAGGGGTTTCTGTGGGTGGGTTTTGGTAGTGGGGGGGCTCCAGGGGTGGCTTCTGTTGGAAGCTGCCAGAAGCTTCCCCTGCCCCGTGGAGCCAATGCCAGCTGCTCCAGGATGAACTTGCTGCTGCTGGCCAAGGCTGAGCCCATCAGGAGCAACAGGAACAGCTCTGGGATAACAGATTTAGGGCCAGAAGGAATTGCAGCCAGGGAAGAGAGGAGCGGGAACGTGGTAAGAGCAATGCAGACCCCAAGGGCAGTGCAGAAGGAGGGGCAAGAGCTGCTCCAGGTGCTGGAGCTGAGACCCTGCAGCCCCTGGGGGAGCATCGGGGTGCAGAGACCCCCCTGCAGCCCCTGGAGGCTCCCACGCTGGAGCAGGGGGATGCAGGAAGGAGGCTGTGACCCCGGGGCAGGCCCAGGATGGAGCAGGTCCTGGCAGGGACCTGCAGCCCGTGCAGAGGGAAGCCCAGGCTGGAGCAGGTTTTTCCCAGGCAGGACTCGTGGCCCCTGTGGGGGACCCACGCCAGGTCAGCTCATCCCTGAAGGACTGACCCCATGGAGGAGGGACCCACGGGACAGCAGGGTGGGAAGAGCTGCTGCCGGAAGGGTGGACTCACTGGAGAGGTCCATCCAGGACTGTCTCCTGTGGGAGGGACCCCCCAGGAGCAGGAAAGGATCCAACTCCTCTCCCTGAGCAGTGACAGAAACAACAACTGAATGTAACCCCCATTCCCGCTCTCCTGCACTGCTGGGGTGGGGGGGATGGGTGGGAGAGCTGAGAAGGTAGCAGGGATGGGGTTGGGGGAAGGTGTTTTTCAGACTGTTTTATTTCTCACTCTTTGGCTTTTATCCTGTCAGTAATAAATTTAAGTACTATCCCTACTTTGAGTCTGTTTTGCCCATTAGTAAGTGACTTTCTCCCCACCCTTATCTCTACTCAGAAATCCTCTGCCGTTTTTTTTTTTTTCCTCTCCTCTGTGGAATTGCAGAGGGAGGGGGAGGTTTTAGTGGGAGTTTGAAATCCAACCAGGGTCAACCCACTAAACCAACCCATGTGCTTGAGGCTCTTTTGTGATGTCACAGCCTACACTCTCTGTTCCAGAATAGCCCTTAGCAACCAAAGAACCAACACCCCACCAGGTCAGAATGCAGCCCCACCCATGTGCCCCTTTGTGATGTCCCAGCCTGACCTCTCCATTCCGGAATAGCCCCTGGAAACCAAAGAACCAACGTCCCACACCCCCACAGTGCAGCCCCACCTATCTGCCATGGGACTCTGTGAAGTCACAGCCTTTTCCCCAGGAAAGAAAGCCTGTCACCTTCGGTTTCAGGTGCAGTTGGTGGGACACCCTGGGCACTCCATGGGCAGCAAGAGCTTTCTGTCCTGCCACCTTTTGTCTGGCAGGAATCTTTGTCCAGATTCCAATTTGGCAGTCGGACTGACAATTCCAGCACGGGGCTCCTGCAAGCGAACGACAGCCCTGCCCTCCAGGAAAGAAACCCCTTACCCTCGGTCTCTTTTTCCTCTTCCTTCAAATTCAACCTGCAGGGCAGCTTTTTGCCATCTCTTCTCTTGGGAATTGGGAAGATAGACCCGCTCCCATGTTTAATACCTCAGGCAAAACCACCCTGTTAACACCTTTCTCAACCTTCCCCAACTTTTCCGAGAGCTGAGATGTGGAAAGAACAAGTGCCCTTGTCCCTGGCTGTGCTGCTGTGCTGGGAGTCTCTTCCCTCCAGCTCTGCACACAGGCACTGCCCCTGCAGATCCGGAGAAGTGCTGAAGAAGCATCTTCAACACAGAAATCAGGGCAGGTGTATCAGGGATTGTTGATATGTTTTGGTCTGTGTTTGGCCCAGCCACCTGCAAAAGTTTTGTTCTTTGCCTGCCAAGTTCACTGATAAACAGGTGTTTCATCCTTGGAGAGAGAGTTTCTTGTATAAACTGTTTTAATTGGTGCTCTGTGATCGGCTGGTTCTCTGTAGGGGACATTTGAAGGAGAAACCAAAGAGAAGAGGATGAAGTAAAGCCCCCAGACCCAAAAAGATCAGACCCCTTGAGTGAAACAGCGCAAGTGCGAGGGGAATCCCCACGTTCTCCCGCATGGCTGAAGGGGGGCACTCACAGAACGGGGGAGGGACCGAGGGCCTCTGGCTGGGCGGTGCTGCCACACCGGCCCAGGGAGACGTCACCGGCTCATTGGATAAAAATGCAGGTGGCTCATGCTCGGGGCTCTCAAGCTTCACAGGAAGGACAACGTTGCCTTTTGTGGAGACACCGCTATCTTTGTGAGGCTGCTGACCCTCCGAGGATGCAGCCTCTGCTGGGGGGAATTCTGGTTATCCTGGGGTCGGTAAGACAACCTTGTAAAACACACCTGCGTGAGCAGGGGTTTCCCTGACAGCTCAGTTCACTCCTCTCCTTTCCTGTCTCCCAGTTTCCCGTTAACTTGGTCACATTCAGCAACAAATATTGTGTTTATCGTGGAGCTTTCAGCAGTATCTTTGCTTTCAACCTCAGCATTCTTTCAGACTCACCCTATTACTACCACTGGGGACAATTTCCTAGTCATTGCAGAGCATCCTGCTGCTCTCCTGCCCCTGCATCACAGCAAGGGGAGAGTGGTGGTGTCAGATTTAATCCAGAGCCACAGCTGGGCCAGGGCATTCATCTCTTGATGCCCACAGTTGACAGAGGGTGGTTCAGGGGGTCCCCACAGTGTCTCAGGGTGTGCAGTACCTGGGAGAGCTGCAGGCTCTCAGCCTGTGCCTTTCTCCTCCCAGGCAGTGGGTTCAGCTCCCAGGCAGGCACAGCCACTGAAGGGCAGGGATTCCCTCCCTCCCACCCAAGTCCTTCAGCACTGGGCCAAGGCTGCCCAGCTGCCCCCACGAGGGCATTGGGAGGTTCATCAGCTGGGATCTATCTTGTGTCTGAGGTCATATCCTACTCTCTGCTTCCACTCATCTTCCCCAACAGCTTCCAGACGTTTTCCCAGGACCTCATGATAGGCTTGGTGAGCACATCGCTCCTCCTCCTGGCTGCAGCCACCCACTGTTTTGTGGTTGAAGGTGAGTGATTTGGGGACATGAAGAGGAAAATCTGAGACTGGAATTGCACTCTGATGCTGGCTGCTGCTGTCTGAGCCCTGCTACCTTAGGACGGTGCATCCTCCCCTCATTTCACAGGCAGCTGAGCCACTCAGGCCTTTCCTTTGTCAAATGAGGCAAGGAAAGCTGTTGAGAAGACACAGACTTTCTCAAAGAGGTTCTTGTGCTTAATGCCAAAGTCAGGAGGGAGAAACCAAATGCATCCCTTACCCAGGCACACATTGGCTCCCATCCCCTGGACACAAGAATGGAGTGTCTGAGCTGGCCTGAGTGGAACCAGCACAGCTCCTCCCCACTCTGGCTGTGCTCTGCTACTGAGAGCTTGGGAGAGGCCAGGCTGGGAAATGGAAGTCACTGTTTTATAGGCTGGGCTTGAAAAATCCCTCTCTGAGTGAGGTGTGGAGGTTCAGCCCAGCATCCTCACTGTGTGGCCCAGAGAATGGAAAACAAGATCTGTGCAGGATCTCTGCCTCCCACCTCTGCCTTTTTATCCTTGCAGGGGCCTGCAGAGAGAGATGCCAAAGCTGAGCAGCAATCCCTGTGGGCTGTGGGGCTGTGGGGTGATGGAGATGGGGCATCCCGGGACCCCTGGTGGGGCAGGGACCACTGGGGAAAAGAATCAAACCAAAACTGAAGGCAGAGGGCCCAGCTCCCTGCAGCTCTCCTGTATCCCAGGGCCAGAAGCTTGTGCAGGGCCTGCAGCCAGCAGGGAAAATAAAGAGCTTTCCTTTTTCCCTCTAAAACCTCATGTGCAAGAGCTGAACAGCAGCAGAACTTCTGTCCCAGTGAGGCCCTCCCTCAGCCAGCCCAGGGAGCTCCAGCACAGCCAGTGCCCAGGGAGAATTGCCCAGCCCAGCCTGTTCTCTCTGACAGAACTCTGAGCTGGTCAAATGGGGCTGGGAGTTCCAGGCTGGGCTTGCTTGGGCTTTGCTGGGCTGGGCAAGGGCTGGGAGCTGGGAGCATTGGGGCTGCTCCTCCAGCTCCTGCTCTCACCGTGTTCTCCTCCTTTCCCTTCCCAACACCGCTGGCACCCCCCACAGCACATGGGGTTTACAGACACCCCTGTAACTCCCATTGGGTTTGTCCCTGTGTTCAGGAATCTGCCTCGAGCCAACCCCTGGGGTCGTCTGCACCAGTTCTGGTGGGGATTGGAAGTGCTTGGCTTGGCAGGGCAACACCTCCCAGGCTCCTCCTCTCCTCGAGACAGAGAGCTGCTCCAGGGGGACATTTCTCCTTATCCTTCTCCTTGGATGAGGCAGAAACATCCCCTTTCTCTTGCCCTTCTCGGTGTGGGGGGCGAAAATCGCCCTTGTCAGGGAGCCCCTGCAGGCTCTGCCCCTCTGGTGATCCAACAGCGGCCCCTGCTGACCGGGATTGGAATTGCGCCAAAAAGCGAGGGATACCGGACTGTGTCCTTTTTTGTGAGGGGGGGTTTGGTCCAGGATTACTAGATGATCCTTGTGGGTCCCTTCCTATTTGGAACATTTAGTGTGATTCGGTGAAGTTCTACAGGGCTGTGTGTGAGGAGAGAACAGGGGTTGAGCAAAGCAGAGCAGGGCAATGGCAGCACAGCCCTTGAGCACTGTGAGGACACAGCACAGGATCCAGATCCAGAGGGGAATGGCTGACCCTGGAAGAAGGGTGGGTCACAATGTGGACAAAATATGTCTAGGAGGGAGGAGCACTGGAGGGCTGCTGAGAGGGGCAGGACAGGGCGTGTCCTGGGCACAGGGCAGGACACAGGCTGTGTGGATCAGGCGTGCAGCAGTGATGGGCAGAGCTGCTTTGGGGAAGGCAGGAGGATGATTGCTTCCTTCAACTCCCAGGGGACTCTGAACAAAAGGGGGTGATTTTCAACACTTCCAATGGGTTCAGGGCAAAGTGTAACACCTGGGAGGTGCTGAAATGCTTTAGGCATCAGAACCATCCACCTGGAACCACAAACCACACAAAAAACAGGTTTGGGGTGGTGTCAAACAGATGTGGGATGGAACCACATGGGTGGGAAAATTCTTGTCTAGTAAATCCTCAGTAATGGGAATGTGGAAGGGATATGGGGCTAAACTTTCTCCAGAGCCACAGTTGGGCAGGGCATTCATTTCTTGATCCTCACAGATGACAGAGGGTGGATCTGGGATCCCTACAATGTCTCAGTGTGTGCAGCACCAGGGGGAGCTGCAGGCTCTCAGCCTGTGCCTTTCTCCTCCCAGGCAGCTGGTCCAGCTCCCAGGCAGGCACAGCCACCAATGGTGAAGGATTCCCTCATCACACACTCAGTGACCCTCAGCATCAGGGCCAAGGCTGCCCAGCTGCCACCACCAGGACATGAGGAGGTTCATCAGCTGGGATCTCACTGGGCTGGAATGGCATATTCTGCTCATTGCTTCCTCTCCCCATCACACCTTTTTTGGTCTCCTCTTTTTCTAAGAGCCCATGTCAGCCAGTTGGGTAGATTTGCATGAGCTGGCTGGTTCCACATTCATCCAAAGGATCAAGATTGGAGCTGGGGGAGGAATTCAGTGTCTGGGATGGTCCCTGCACAGGACACCAAGAATCATGAGCTCTACATTTCTCTAACAGACAGTAACCCCTCGACTAAGACAATATTCCCTGTCAGAGGCAAGTGATAACTTGTGAGCCCTTTCCACTCTTCTTTCCTCCTGGATAAGTTTTGTCCACCTTGTGACCCACTCTTCTTTAAGGGTCAGCCATTCCCCTCTGGATCTGAATCCTGTGCTGTGTCCTCACCTTGCTCCTCTTGTCATCTGCCCCCATCATCACCCTCGTCCTGGAGAGATGGGGCCACTGAGCCCTGGGAGAGCCCAGCCTGGAGACATCCCCATACCCATCAGTTCCCTCGGATGCTCTCCCTGCCCTGCACTCCCTGCTGTCCCCGTGTCTCTGCCCCCTAAGTGGGACCAATCCCACCCCCAGCTCCCCTTTGGGCTCAGCCCGCTTGGGGCAGTGCTCAAGGGCTGTGCTGCCATTGCCCTGCTCTGCTTTGCTCAGCCCCTGCTCTCTGCTCACACACAGCCCTGTGGAACTTCACAGAATCACACCAAATATTCCAAGTTGGAAGGGACCCACAAGGATCATCGAGTCCAACTCCTGAGCCTTCACTGGACCATCCCCCAGAGTCACACCACGTGCCCGGGAGTATCGTCTGAACGCTTCTTGTACTTGCACCGAGCCAGCGGTGCTGAACCCCCACACAGGCACCTCCTGCTCCCAGACAGCAGCATCTCCAGCCTCTGGGTAAGGGAGAGGGGATGCAGCCATCTCCTAAGTTATCCCAAACATGGCATTTCCATCCAACCTTGATGTCTGTCTCACCCCTTTGGGAGGATCTGTGGGCATGTGCTGGAAATTCCTGGAGGAGCTGCCATTGCTGGAGGAGCTGCGTTTCAGTTGTTCCCCCCCGTGTCCTGGCTTCAGCTCTCCTGATGGAAACATTGGCTTGGAGAGGCCTCAGAACAACCCCCCCAGGTTCTTCTCCATGAAATACCCCAGCTCCCAGTTTTGTGAAATCACTCTGGTGCAGGCAGGGAAGGTGTCCAGACAAGTTCTCTGAGAGGGGCAGAGGCAAATGGGAAGAATCTGCAAGATCTCTGGGCTGTAAACAAAGCATGAATTTGCACCTCCCTCAGTTTAATGAAACACAAGTGTTTGGCTCAGGAGGATGAGTTAGGAGGAAGACCAAACTCCTCCCCCTAAGCAATTGTAAATCCAAAATTAGGAGGCTCCAAGTATAGAGAGGAAATATGGAGAAAGGAAAAATAACAGCCCTTTATTAAAGGATATATGTGTGTTGGAAGAACAACAAAAGAACACAAAACCAAGCAAATAATCCTGTACCAAAAATTCCCCTCAAATAAAAGAAACCGTCCGATATTCCTCGCTTTTTGGTGCAATTCCAATCCCGGTCAGCAGGGGCCGCTGTTGGATCACCGGAGGAGCAGAGCCTGCAGGGTTCCCTGACAAGGGCGATTTTCGCCCCACACACCGAGAAGGGCAAGAGGAAGGGGATGTTTTTGCCTCATAAAACCTTAATTCTAACCCTGACCCAAACCCTAATCGTAACCCTATCCCTTACTCTATCCAAAAGTTACCTAAACCCTAAATTTAACCCTAAACCCTAATCCTAAACCCTAACCCCAATCCTAACTGTAAACCCTAACCGTAACCCTAACCCCATTTTTTATTCTAACCAAAAGGTTACCTAAAACCTAACCCTAACTTAACCCTTACCCCAACCCTAACCCTAACACTAACCCCTAACCCTAACCTTAAAACCTAAGCCTAAACCTAAGCTTAAGCCTACCCTAAACCCTAACCCCCTAACCCGAACCCTAACCCTTAACCCTAACCCAAACCCTAAATCCTAAACCCTAACCCTAACCCCTAACCTTAATGAAAGGGACATTGGTGACATCACTGGGGACGAGTGTCATCAGAGGGGATTGGTGAAAACAAAGAGACAGCTGTGATGTCAGAGGGACATCAGTGACATCACATGGGACATCAGTGACATCACAGGTACATGGCTGATGTCAAAGAGATATCAGTGACATCATTAGGGATAGTGGTGACATCACAGGGCACAGTGGTGACATCCAGGGACAGGAGTGACATCATTGGGTACCAGTGACATCACAGGGGACTGTTGAAAACAAAGGGACAAGCACTAGGAAATCAGTGACATCACAGGGGTCTGGTGACATCACAAGGATATCATGGGGACAAGGTGCCACATCTGGTTACAGTGGTGACACCACGGGGACAGCTGTGACATCATTTAGGAACCAGTGAAATCAGAGGGGGCTGGTTAAAAAAAGGTGACACTCGTGATGTCACAGGGACATCAGTGACGTGAAAGGGGTCTGGTGACATTGCAGGGACATGGGTGACATCATTGAGGACCAGTGACATCACAGGTGACTGGTGAAAATAAAGAGACAGTTGTGATGTCACAGGGACATTGGTAACATCAATGGGTTAATTGATGACTTCACAAGGACAAGGGTGACATTACAGCAACAGCAGTGACATCATTGGGGACACAGGGGACAGTGGTGACATCCTTGGGGACATTGGTGGTATCAGTGGGGACCAGTGACATCCCAGGGGACTGGTGACAAGAAAGGGACAGCTGCAATTTCACAGGGACATTGCTGACATCAAAGGGGTCTAGTGACATCACAGGGACATCAATGACATCGCAGGGACATGGTGCCACCCCTGGGGACAGTGGTGACATCAAAGAGACAGCAGTGACATCATTGGGAACCAGTGACATCACAGGGAACTGGTGACAACAAAGGGACAGCCATGATGTCACAGGAATTCAATGACTTCAAAAGGACAAGGGTGATATCACAGTGACACCAGTGACATCATCGGGGTCATTGTTGACAACACAGGGGACAGTGATGACACCACAGAGACACCAATGACATCAATGGGGATATCTGTGACATCACAGATGACATCGGTGACTTCACAAGGCAAGGGGTGACATCGCAGAGACACCAATGACATTATCAGGGACACTGACGACATCACAGTGGATAGTGGTGACATCACAGGGACATCAGTGACAGCATTGGGGAACAGTGACCTCACAGGAGAATGCTGACAACAAAGAAAGAGCTGTGATGTCACTGGGACATCGGTAAATTCACAAAGAGAGGGTTGATATCATAAAGACATCAGTGACATCATCAGGGACAGTGGTGACACTACAGGGACATCAATGACATTATTTTGGACCAGTGACATCACAGGGGACTGGTGACAAAAAAAGGGAAGTCCTGATGTCACAGGGAAATCAGTGACATCAGGGGACATGGAGCCACCACTGGGGAGAGTGGTGACATCACAGAGACACCAGTGTCATCATCAGTGACACTTGTGACATCACAGGGACATCGGTGACAGCACTAGGGACATTGGTGACTACACAAGGACAAGGGTGACATTACAGAGACAGTAGTGACATCATCGGGGACATTTGTGACACCACAGGGGACAGTCGTGACATCACACGGACATTGATGATATCACTGGTGACCAGTGACGTGTCAGGGGTGTGGTGACAAGAAAGGGATAGCTGCAATGTCACAGGGACATCAAAGTATCTGATGACATCACAGAGCATTTGGTGACATCATGGGGACATGGTGCCACCACTGGGGACAGTGGTGACATCACAGAGACAGAAGTAACATCACTGGGGACCAGTGACATCACAGGGGACTACTGACAACAAAGGGACAACCATGATGTCACAGGGACATCGGTGACATCACATGGGATGTAGGTGACTTTACAAGTACAGGGGTGACATCACAGAGACACCATTTATATCATTGGGGACATTGTTGACATCACAAGGGCCAACGGTGACATCACAGGGGACTGGTGACATCACAAAGGACTGGTGACATTACAGGGACATTGGAGAAGTCACAGGGACAAGGTGCCACTGCTGACGTCAGTGGTGGCATAAGAGGGACCGCAGTGATACCATTGGGGACCAGTGACATCACAGGGGACTAATGAGAACAAAGGTTAAGCCCTGTTGTCACAGGGACATCGGTGACACCACAGGGGATCACATCACTGATTTCACAAGGACAAGGGTGACATCACAGAGACACAGTGACATCATCTGAGTCATTACTGACATCACAGGGGACACTGGGGACATCACAGGGACACCGGTGAAATCATTAAGGAACAGTGAAATTACAGGGGAATGGTGAAAACAAAGGGACATCAATGACATCACAGGGACAGGGATGAAATCACAGAGGCAGTAGTGACATCACTGAGGACCAGTGACATCACGGGGCACTGGTGAAAACAAAAGGATAGTCACGATATCACAGGGACGTGGATGATGTCAAAGGCATCTGGTGACATCGCAGGGACATGGTGCCACCTCTGGGGACAGTGTTGACATCACAGAGACAGCAGTGACATCACTGGGGACCAGTAACGTCACAGGGGACTCTGGACAACAAAGGGACAGCCGTGATGTCACAGGGACATTGGTGACCTCACAGGGACTTCAGTGACTTCACAAGGACAAGGATGAAATCACAGTGACACCGGTGACATCATCGGGGTCATTGTTGACATCACAGTGGACAGTGGTGACATCACAGGGACGTGGGTAACATCACAGGGGACTGCTGACAATAAAGGGACAGCCGTGATGTCACGGGGACATTGGTGACTTCACAAGTACAGGGTTGACATTATAGAGACACAAGTGACATCATCGGGGACATTGCTGAAGTCACTGGGGACAGTGGTGACATCACTGAGGAACAGTGACATCACAGGGGACTGGTGAAAACAAAGGGACAGCTGTGATGTCACAGGGAGATCACTGACAACACAGGGGACATCAGTGACTTCATAAGGCCAGGGGTGACATCACAGAGACACCAGAGACATCATCGGTGACACTGGTGGTATCACAGGGATGTGGATGTCATCACTGGGGACCAGTGGCAGCACAGGGAACTGATCATAGAATTATAGAATCATAGAATAGATTGGGTTGGAAAAGACCTCCAAGATCATCAAGTCCAACCCCTGATCCAACTCTAATTACTATATCATGGCACTAAGGGCCATGTATAATCTCTTTTTAAAAACTTCCAGGGATGGTGAATCCACCACCTCTCTGGGCAGGCCGTTCCAATGCCTGATCACCCTCTCTGTAAAGAATTTCTTCCTAACATCTAACCTAAACTTCCCCTGGCAGAGCTTGAGCCCATGTCCCCTTGTCCTGTTTTTGGTTGCCTGGGAGAAGAGACCAACTCCCACCTGGCTATAACTTCCCTTCAGGTAGTTGAAGAGAGTGATGAGGTCACCTCTAAGCCTTCTCTTCTCTAGACTAAACAACCCCAGCTCCCTCAGCCTCTCCTCACAGGACTTGTGCTCAAGTCCCTTCACCAGCCTGGTTGCTCTTCTCTGGACCTGCTCCAGCACCTCCATGTCCTTCCTGAACTGAGGGGTCCAGAACTGAACACAATTCTCAAGGTGTGGCCTCACCAGCACTGAGTACAGGGGAAGGATCACTTCCCTGCTCCTGCTGGCCACACTGTTCTTGATGCAGGCCAGGATGCCATTGGCCCTCTTGGCCACCTGGGCACACTTTGGCTCATGTTCAGCTTCCTGTCAATCAGCACCCCCAGGTCCCTTTCCACCTGGCTACTCTCCAGCCACTCTGTCCCCAGCCTGTAGCGCTGCAGGGGTTGTTGTGGCCAAAGTGCAGGACCCGGCACTTGGCCTTGTGGAACTTCATTCCATTGGAATCAGCCCAACTCTCCAGTCTGTCCAGGTCCCTCTGCAGAGCCCTCCTGCCTTCTGGTAGGTTGACACTCCCTCCCAACTTGGTGTCATCAGCAAATTTGCTGTGATATCACAGTGACATCAGTGACATCAATGGGGACATTGGTGACTTCACAAGGACAAGGGTGATGTTACAGAGACAGCAGTGACATTATCAGGGACATTGGTGACACCACAGAGGGCAGTGGTGATATCACATAGACATGGGTGATATCGTTGTGGATGATACCTTGGAGTTTTGATGTTTTGATTTTTTTAATTTTTGTAGACCTTAAAAGTAGTTATGTAGTAAATGTAGATTTTAGAGTAGCAGCATATTATCCCTTTACCCTTAACACACCAGCTCAAACCCCTGTTACCCATTCCCATATCAATTCCCTAAATTCCATAGCCTGTTTAGTCTCTTTTTCAAGGTAGAATTGTAGAAGAACACCCTAACCCTACGGAACAAGATATAACCGTAGACCCAACAACCTTCAGGCCTAGAATTCTGGAAGGCCTCCAAGGACATTACGTGCTCTGAGGAAGATGAAGATGAAGAAGAGGGGGTCCCAAAACACCCCCAGACCCAATTCCCAAGAGGCGTGGCGGGGATAGAACTGTCGCGGTCGAGGCGGGAAGGCGACATGGGTTTCAGGATACCAGCAGCTTTTTTTATTGTAACAGTATAGCTACCTTTATACAGTTCTGGGGTGACACATGTACACACAGCATTGGTTCACCACTATCATAACAACTTATGATTGGACATACAGCCACATGTCCTAACACAATAGGCTGACATTCCTCACAGGAAACCCACTGTGTCACAGTCCTACTGTCCGTGGTTAACCCTCTGCCAGGTGTAAGAAGTTCCATCTTCAGTATCTCAGTTTACTGAGAGCCCAGAACCAGCTGGGCTCCCCAACAATTCCCCCTCTTTTGTATTATAGAAAATTGCCAGCATCAGCTAATACAGGGCCCTTGCACTAGCGACATGACAATATCAATAATACAATACAATTACACACATAGGCAAAGAATCAACCAGTCCTTCTTTCATCAGTCCACAAGAATGGTATTCCTTCTTCTCAGTGCTGAATGTCCACCAATGAGTTGTCCATGTAGCTTGTGCGTGTACAACAGGCAGGTAGAAAGCAGACTGTTGGAGGATAAGAATATTGCTCCTCAAAAGCTAGCTGAACAGACAGGTATCCTCCCCCTTTTTTTTTTTTTTTACCTTTTTTTTTGTTTTTTTTCTCTTTTTCTCTCTTTTTTTTTTTTTATTTTTCTACATTTTTTTTTTTAGTTTTTAACTTCTTAAAGTCTTTCAGTGCTTCAAAAAGCAGGTGTCAGGAAGTTAATAATTCCATGACTCCCCTGAAAGCAACTTTAGAAGTCCTGGTACCCGTGATCTCTGCTCCAAATTAGCATTTTTGCAGGAGCAGGGCATCTAGCTTGATTCCATGTCTCTCTTTAGCAGTAACTGCCACTCGGGATGACAGAGTCATCCTCTTTAGGTAACATGGAACCTATTATACTCCGGTGGTTCACCTGTTCTAGACAGGTGTCTCCAAAAGATCTGGGCTAGCCCCCTGCGACGTTTTTTTGTCGCTTTTAAAACTACACCGGAGTTCCCGCCTCCAACAGCTCTCTCGGAGCTGTCTCTCTCCGTCCTTGTTCAGGATGTGAAAACCTTCTAGATTGCTTCAGGAGGTACTAATGTAAGTTACAAGCAGAGTAATAATAAAGCGAAGACGAACAGTAGCTGGAATGTTGCTTTAGCAGCCGACTGCTGATAAAAGGCAGTTGCCGGGATACCGAGATTTCGCAAGAGTCCGAGCCAAGCGGGGGAGTGCGGCAAACAGGAATTTGTCTGCCCCACAGCTGCGAGAGTAACGAAGGCAGGGTCGCTCGGAACAAACGGCACTGCTGAGTCAGGGCACGTTCGGGGTGCGGTCTCAGCTGCTCCACGCACAGTCAGGGGCGTCCGGGGATAGCGGGGGGACGCGAACCGGGCACAGAGCGGGCTGGGGCGCTGCGCACAGCCGAGATGTCAGGAGCGAGGGCTACGCAGGTTGCGCACGCAGCCACGCAGTTTCCGTAGGGCTGCAGCTGGAACGCGGAGCGAGATAACGAGTGCTCCGGGGGGGAGAGCGGGGCAGCCCCGCGGGAAGGCTGGGAGCGGAGCGAGATTACGAACGCTCCGAGGTAGAATGGGGCAGTGCGGCAGGAGGGTTGATAACAGACCGCTCAGTAACTTACGTAGCCATGACAAAGTCTCAGCAGCAGCGAGAAAGTTCTCAGCAGCAGCAAAAGGCAGCTCAGCGGCATACGATCTCTCGGGCTGGGAAGTAGTGAAAACAAAACGGGGGGGTCAGCGGCCGTCTGATCCCTCCGGGTAGCAGCTTCTCGAGATCCCGCCCGAGTGATTCTTCATTCGCTTCTTGTCGTCGAGTTCTCTTCTATCTTCCTTCGCAATCACGTCGGGGGTTCACCATATGTCGCGGTCGAGGCAGGGAGGCGACATGGGTTTCAGGATACCACTCTCACACAAACTTTGTTTTTCAGTCTTAGAGTTAGTAATGTTTAACTCCGTGTCTTCTATTTGTGAGTGATTGTTGTGCTGAAATTATAACTTGCAAAGCAAACATATTTTTGCCTCTTGTTTAATTTCATTAACATTGTTAAAAGTTCAAAGAATGTTGTTCACTGATTTTATGGATTTCTAGAGTGAATGGTCGTCATAGCGACTGATTGCTTCACTTCCTTGCTTCGGTTTGTCGCCAGCCCACTTTGCGCGGGGGGGGGTAAAAAGGTTTTCAATCGCGATCTCAGCCGACCGGTCTCAGCTGACTGATCTCAGCCGACCCCGGTCCTGGCCCCGGCCCGCAGAGCCGAGCCGTCCCGCCCCGCCAGTGCTTGTCACGCAGCGCTGATGCTTCGCTCTGCCGTTTCGCGGTGCCGCTTCGTTCTGCTTTTCTCTATCCTTTGTGTTTTCCTCCCGCAGTGCCCGGCTGAGGGCCGAGTTATTAGTCCCCAGCTGCCGCCGCAGCTCCAGGCACTGCCAGGCCCTCAGCATTGGCACCTTTGCCTTCGTTTTCACCTCAACTCCTATCTTTTTTGCTAAATATAGCATACATTTGAGCGTCGTTCGCTCAACTGCGGATACCGCATATCTCGTACTGTCTGCTGAATATTTTGCAAGCGCTTGCTTCAACTCACCGCCTCTTTGGGCTTCGCCTCTGTGGGCTCCTGAAACTGCGGCCCGCAGTACCACAGCCAGTCAGCAGACACCTCGCCTTTTCGCCACAGCAACAATCTTCCGATACGGATATGTGCTGTCAATCACTGGACAACGTATATTCCGAACTCCGTTCCCAGACGAAATTCCTCACACGGGGCACCAGATGTAACACGTGCGAGACCCAGTGGAAACTTCACACACAACAATATGATGTTTTGGAAGCTTCATCTTTATTGGAAATTACACTTACTTTTATACAATTCAATAATTACTACATATTTGACTACTTAACCTATTATTGGTCACACACACAAAACACACACTGTTCACACGATTATTATTGGTTAGTCAACGTATCTTATTTTCTAAATTCTTCTCCTTCTAAATATAACTACAACGCTTCTATTCCCATGCCTCCTGGCAGGTTCAGCTTAAACTCCCTTCTGCAGGTGCTGTTTTTCTCATCCCTGTAGATGTCCAGTCTTTGTCATGTTCTCAAAACACTTAGTCCTTGAGACTCCTCAGATTCCCATCAGCTGTTTTACTCCTGCCTTAACCCAAAAGGTTTCTAATTCTCCTACACAGGAATACACCAATATTGTCACATGTGAACAAGTAACACTGCTATTGGTAGTGCTGGAGGCCTCAGGATCATGTAATGAACAGCACAGTGCAGTCAGGTCATGAGGTGCAGCAAGGACAGAGCAGTAACCTTTCTGATAATATAATGAGGATATAAATATCACCCAGTTACACTGAACAAAAGCAGACAAAACTCAGCTGCTCCTTTAGACAGAAAGCACAAAGAGCCATCTCCCCATAGGAAGCAGTGCAATATCAAGAGCTGGCCCACAAGCTCTTCCCCATTTCCAAACACAACCATCAGCAAACAGATGCTTGCCAAAGTCAAATGAATTGCAAGGCTCCCAGCACACAAATTACCACTAAGGAAACAAGCAACAAGCAAACACTTCCTAGATGAATTAAAGTCTCTCCCATAGTCTAGGGTTGTAATAGCTGAGCTTCTACACTGCTGCACAGGCCAGGGAGAGCAGGAAGAACTCCACAGTGTTCATGTGCAGTCCAAAATGTGGGTACAGGGTTGGACCAAAGGTTTTCCTCGGGGAGGATGATGCTGAAATGCACTGTGTTCTGGCACATCAGTATTGCAGACTCCAGCAAATCTGACAGACAGAGCATGCAAGGAACAACCTACATCTGGCTATGACACAAAGCAATGGGAAGGGACATTGATTCCTTAGGACAAGCAATTAGTGGCTAAAGGAAACCCAAAACCAGGCCCTTTGAGTGAAATGGAAAAGCAAAGTGATTTTGGCAATAGCAGCAGAACTATCGGAATGAGGAGTGCTTTGTAACAGCAGCTCATAAGGACTAATTGCTGCCACTGGACTTGGGGGAGGATGAGAAAAAGGAGAGTTTGGGTAAGATGGGAGTCCTGCAAGCACATGGACAATCATCCCATGCTTTATCATCACCTTGCAACAAGCACAAAGGGGTGTTTTGTCAAAAACAAAAAGTAAAAATAGCAAGAAAACCGTAGTGACTCCTGCCAAGACACTGCCACTCTGGGGGATCAGTCACCACCTGCTTGGTGGTCACCACCAGCTCCAAAAATCACTCCTTGGAACTGCTACCTGTGTGAGCAACAGAAAGAATGTCAGAGCAGAGCCCCCAGCCCACCTCGGTGCTTTGCTTTCATCCTCCTGACATCAGCTCTGATAACTGGATGCCCTGTGCAACACTCGGGCTCCAAGAGCTCCTTGCAGCCCCCATCCAGCACACAGTGCCCTGGGGGAGCAGCAGAGACACGAAAGAAGGGACAGCAAAAGAAACACCTGCAGGCAAAGCACCTGCACAGGCCAATCTTCCCCATGAGGGTGGGCAGGCCCTGGCACAGGTTGCCCAGAGAAGCTGTGGCTGCCCCTGGGTCCCTGGAAGTGTCCAAGGCCAGGTTGGACGGGGCTTGGAGCCACCTGGGCTGGTGGAAGGTGTCCCTGCCCACGGCAGGGGGTGGCACTGGATGGGCTTTAAGAAACAGAAACAAGGAAGAGAATTTGGCTCATATTCCTTTTCCAGTATTAGACAATATGAATACAAGCATCAGTAAAGAATATTAACCCTCCTTCCAGAGACACACCCATCTGGCATTACAAATGCTTATAGACCTTATTCAAGCCAGAGAACGGATTTAAAGAGGGCTTACCCTGCTCAGGCAGCTGCTCTTGGATTTCAGCTGCGTTCATTTGATTTTGCTAGAAATCTCTTTCAGAAGGCCTTTCAAATCAGAGAGCTTCACCAAAAAAAAAAAAAAAAAACAAAAAACAACAAAGGTTATTTGTGTAAAGTCAATCTAGCTCAAAGCAAGCAATGCTCACAAGTTCTGTGAGTAACAAGCAATTGCCTCTCCAAATATTACACTAAATGCAACAGTGCTTGAAAGGACACTTCCAATTAGAGGGTTCATCAGGGCAATTAATGCAGTGAGCCCTGATGCAGATGTATTTCAGCTGGTTAACAAGCACAGAAGCACAATATGGATATTACTTTTCAGTAGAGAATTACGGTTATCAGATCTCCTTTCAGTTTCAAGAAGAGCATCACTAGCCACAGACTTACTCACCATTTCCATTTCAGCCTGGGGAGCAAGCCATTATTCTGCAGTCTAAATTATTTGACAGCAATCAAAAGATGTATTTTGAAGTATTATGTGGGTCTTATCACCCTTGGACTTCTAAGAAGTCTGTTCTTCACGCCAGAGCAACTCCCTGCTTCAGAGGCCAAATACACAATTGAATCAAGCCTCAGAAAATACCCCCTGGGAAGGTCTTTTCAGTATCACAGTCATAAAAATTATACCTGTATGACAATTCTGATAATGATGTGCTCTCTAGTAGACCGGTAGCTTTACATTGCTTAATTACTTCATGCCTTCAGCTCTAGAAGCTAAATCTGACAGACACATGTGTGGGAAGGGGACACTTCATTACTTGATCACTATAACCTTTCTCTGTAGCAGTGATCAGATGCATTGCCAAGTGTATCCTTTCATAAGCCACTGCTTCTTCTGTAATTCTTTGCTGTTTTGCACTATAGTAAACTTAGACATTCATTCTTTAAAGTTGGTGTCTTTGTTCCTTAAATCCATCCTCATTCCCAGGGCAAAACAGACTGGCAAAACAGTGGCCCATCACCTGCTTTACCAGAGACAATCACGTTTCCCAGAGCAATTTCAAACACAGGTACCTTTGCATCCAGTTGTCTAAATCGATGCACCATCCTGAAAGCAGGAGAACAGGGAGGAAAGGGCTGAGTTCAGGTATTAGAGAAACCTTGCCTAACTACCACACTCCCCTCCAGTGCTCCATCCTCCCAAGGAGGTGCAGCTGCAGGTGACTGGCATTGCTTTCATGACAAGTAAATGAACTAACACATGAACTACTATTAATAGGATGCTGTTCCATTTTCCTTCTCAAGACGCTTCTGCTTCCAATACAAAAGTTGCTTTTTGGGCATTCGTTTGGCTTCTTATGCAATGCTGGGTTGCCTCTGGGTAGTCTCAACTTAAACATTTATCTGTGGACAGCAACGTTCATGTGCAGGGGCACAGAAGAGTCTGGTCTTTCTCGCCCATTCTGATCAGCTCTTCCCTCCCATCTGATTCAGGGAAATACTCAAGCTGCTGGAAGTTAGCAACCAAGTTCAGCCATCACACAGATCAGGTTACTGTTCTGTTCTCCAGCTTTATTTATGTTTTTTTGTTTTTTTTTTCCTCTTAGACTATTACTCTGAAAACACTGAGACAGATCCCGAAGATAGTGTGTCACAAGCTGGCACTCAAAGAAGCACAGTTCAAGTCCCCAAACTTCCAATCCCATCATTCCAAAGAGCATCTTCCCCTCCCCAGAGGTCTCTCCTCCTCATGCTATTAAGCACAGATCTCCATACAGATTGTTATTCCAGGTGTAATATTCCAGTAATATTCTCTGCTAACTGCATCATAGAATTATTTAGGTTGGGAAAGATCATCGAGTTCAATCCTTAACCCAGCACTGCCAAGGCCACCAACAAACCGTGTCCCCAAGTGCCACACCCACATGGCTTTTAAATCCCCCCAGGGATGGGGACTCCACCAGTGCTCTGGGCAGCTGGGCCAGGGCTGGACAACCCTTTCAGTGAAGAAATTCTTCCTAATATCCAACCTGAACTTCTAATGTTGCAAGAATAGTCAGCAATAGCAATGCTTTCCACGATGAGATCTCAAAACACCACAGGAAGACATTTTCTTCCCTGCAGCACATAAAAAGAGCCACCATTTCACTTCAAAAATTAAAAATAAAAAGCACATTTACGCTGAGTTTATTTACTTACTCATTAACGTTTGTAAACATTTAGAGCTGCTGGAAACTTGCCTTCACTAGAAATATTCAACAGAAAATTAAGGGAAGGAAGACAAAGAGGGGCAGACATGCTCTTCTGATGAATCGTTTGCTTTGGTATTGATTTTGACAAGGTAATTCTCCTCCATGACAGCTTCCCATGCCAGAATTTCATTGTCCTCATTTCTTGAGCCTGGGAAATATATTGGGAAAAAAAAGAATAGTTAAATTTGTCTCTCCAATGCTAAGATGCAAAAAGGCTGGGTCAGCGCTTGCACCCACAGCTTAATGATTCCCTTCTCCACATCCTGAGCACTCACAGCCCCACTTTCCCCTTCCCTTCAACTCCTGGCAACCAGAGTTGGTTAAAAAGAGGAAATATGGAGGGGAAAAAAAAAAAAAAAAAAAAAAGACAAAAACCCCCAAACCAACAGAAAACCCCCACACTTCCAAGCTCCAAAAGTCCCTTCTGGATTTTTTTTGGAGTCTTAGTTACCACAGGTACAACTGCTTCAACAGGTACAGGACATTCCAGAAACTTCCTATGTGGATTTGAGCTTTCTGTTTGTCTGCACACTATCCCATATTGGAACATTAAGAGTGAAATATGTTAAGAACCATGACATGTCATTGAACATTTCAGAAAGATGAAGCACTGTCTTCTCTAAAAAGCATCTCCTGGTTATGCTGTAAATTCAGGAGTGACACAGAGCAACCCACCTGGAGGCAGCAAAGTCCTCCAGGATAATACTCCAGCATTTAGTCCTGTTCCATTTGGACAGCACAAACCACATGGGTTTTAATACAAAACTAAAATTAACGGAGACAAAAGAAGTCCAGAGCTGGAAAACGGCTGAAGTTTCATTTCCTCTAACTACACACAGTCCTCAGTTGTTCTCCCACATACCAACAAGCATCCAAACACCCAAATCCCAACCATTTCCATAACAGTTAAATGAGGAAGGTAGGATTTGGCAGCAGTCTAGACATTAATGTGCTCTCTCCATGCAGGTCTCAGCTCCTATCATCAGCAAAAACCTGATGACATTCTGGCTCTAATTAACTCCTCCATTTGCTTTCAGAACTGCAACATCATCTGTGCATCCTTTGAGCAGAAATATCTGCCACCCGACAACCTCCCCTGCAAGGAAACCACCCAGTGATTTGGGCAGCCAAAATGGTTTAGTCAGTGCTAAGGAACATCAGACCCCCAAAGGAGGCTCTTCCTCCTAAACTACCAACAAATCCAGCCCGCGCTGCAGGGAACAGGCAGGTTGCTGATGGCTGGAAAGCAGCACAGGCAGACCTAAACTGATAGGATGAATCCAAAGTCTGCATTGATTTACACACATAAAGTAATTTTGATCGATCGGGATCTGTCCCCCCCCCTTCCCAGTATGATTCCAGTCACTCCCAGTATGACTCCAGTCACTCCCAGTATGATGCTGCTGTTGTTATCAGCCGTGGGCAGAGCTGGAGTGGGGTGGGAAGATTCACCCACTGAGGCCAAAAACTGGGATTGAACATCCAAACCCATCTCCCTCCCAGACTTTTGAAAAGATTTAAAGGTTTTAAATGGGTTTAAAAGGGTTTAAAAGGGTTGTTTATGATGTGTGTGTCAGGAGCGCCTGGAGAAGAGAGTCACACACTCTGCTCTGAGAGAAATCCTTTTTAATGCAGTGGGGAAAATAAGATAAAAAAACAAAAGAATATAAAAAAAATAAAAACTATAAAGAAGATAAAAAAATATAAAAAAATTAAAAAGAAGATAAAAACAGAAAAGAGATTAAAAAAGAAGATAAAAAAGAAGATAAGATTAAAAAAGATCAAAAAGACAAAGATTAAAAAAAGATCAAAAACATAAAAGAGAAGACAAAAAAATAAAAACAGATAAAAAATATTTAAACAAGATAAAAAAGATTAAAAAATATAAAAAAGATAAAAAAGAAAAAATATAAAAAAGATTAAAAATAACAAAAATATTACAAAATATTAAAAATATCAAAAAATTAAAAAAATAAAAAATATTTAGAAATATATAAAATATTTTAAAATATAAAAAGACCTTAAAATATTAAAAAATATAAAAAGATAAAAAGATTAAAAAATCAAAAAATATAAAAAAGATCAAAAAATAAAAAGATAAAAAATATAAAAATATTAAAAATTTTAAAAAAGATTAAAAATACTAAAAAGATTAGAAAACATAAAAATATTAAAAAGATAAAAATATTCATATGAAAGAACATAAAAAGATAAAAAGATAAAGATTAAAAATATTTTAAAAATATTAAAAATATTAAAAGATAAAAAATATTTTTAAAAGATAATAAATGAGTTTAAAAAGAAAAATATTAAGAAAAAATTAAGGAAAAGATTAAAAAATGAGATAAAAAATTAGAAAGATATAAAAGGATAAAAAAGATTAAAAAATTTAAAACAAAATATTAAAAAAAGATTTAAAAAATCCTTGCAAAAGGTTATTACAAAGATTAAAAACACAAACCAAGGGAAGAGCACTTGGCTAAACCACTCAGCACAAAGACCCCACTCCACAGGAAACTCCCTTTGAAACAATCCACGTGGCCCTTCCCCACCCTCCTCCCTCCGCACTCACAATGAGTTGTTTCCCACTCCCTTGTCAATAACTCTATAAATTAAATTAAATATTAAATTAAATTAAATTCAATAAATTAAATAAGATAAAACAGAAGATTAAAGAATATTAAGAAAGATTAAAAAAAGGATCAAAAAAGATAAAAAAGATAAAAAAAGAAGATAAAAAGATAAACAATATTTTAAAAAGATAAAAAATTAAAAAAGGACAGACAGGATTAAAAAAAATTAAAATGATAAAAAATTAAGATAAAGATAAAAATATAAAAATATAATAAAAGATTAAAAAATATTAAAAATATAAAAAAGAAGACAAAAATATGAAAGAGATAAAAAAGGAAGATAAAAAAATAAAAAAAAAAAGATAAAAAAAGAGAGAAAAGAGGAGAGAGAGAAAACCATGAGGAATCTTTATTTTATAGAGTTCAGTTTTCCTTCCCAGGGAACGTGGCCCTTCCTCCCTCCTCTCTCCTCCCCCCCCCACTCACAATGAGTTGTGAGAGATAAGATAAAAAAGAAGATTAAAAAAGACAAAAGAGATAAAAAAGAAGATTAAAAAAAGGATTAAAAATATAAAAAAGATAAAAATAATAAAAAATATAAAAAAGATAAAAATGTAAAAGAGATTTAAAAAAATAAAAATAAGATAAAGATTAAAAATATTTAAAAATGATAAAAAGAAAAAAAGAAGATGAAAAATAAAGATAAAAAGATGAAAAGATAAAAACATTAAAAAGATTAAAAAAGATTAAAAAGATTAAAAAGAACATAAAAAAGATTAAAAAGATTAAAAAGGAAGATTAAAAAAAATATAAAAAATACATCAGCTCCACTCAGATAATACATTCTAATTATTATTATAATGTTCCAGGCCCAGCCCTTCCCCCTTCTCTCCTCCCCCTCCCCACTCACAATGAGTTGTTTCCCACCCTCCTGTCAATAATTCAATAAATTAAATTAAATATTACGTTAAATTAAATTCAATAAATTAAATAATTTATTTAAGACCTTTTAAAAAGCCTTAAAGGTTTTTAAAACGCTTTTAAAAAGGGCTTTAAAAGGTTTGGTTATAACCTATAATCAGACTCCAGAGAAAGAGTCACACGCTCTCCATTCTAAAAGAAATGGTTTTTAATTTAGTGGGGAAAAAAGATAAAAAAAGGAAAGGAGATTAAAAAAAAGATAAAAAAGATAAAGAAGAGAAAAAAGATTAAGAAGATAAAAAAGAAGATTAAAAAAGATTAAAAAAAGATTAAAAAAGATTAAAAATATTAAAAAGAAGATTAAAAAAATAAAAAATATAAAAAATAATAAAGATTAAAAAATAAAAAAGATTTAAAATATTTTAAAAAATAAGATTAAAAGATAAAAAAGAAGATTAAAAAAGATAAAAAAGATTAAAAAAGGATTAAAAATAGATTTAAAAAGGATTAAAAATAGATAAAAAAAGAAGAGAAAAAAAGATTAAAAAGATAAAAAAAGATAAAAAAGGTTAAAAAAGGATTAAAACAGATAAAAATATAAAAAATAAAAAAGAGAAAAAAGATAAATAATAATGATTAAAAATAAAAATATTAAAAATTAAAAAAGATAAAAATATAACAATAAGATTAAAAAAGATTAAAAAATTAAAAAGGATTAAAATAGATAAAAAAGATAAAAAAGAAGAAAAATATAAAAAGATAAAAAATAATTAAAAAATACATTAAAAATATTTAAAATATTTTAAAAAGATAAAAATAAGACAAAAAAGATAAAAAATAAGATTAAAAGTATTAAAAAGGGATTTAAAAAATTAAAAAAAGAAGATTAAAAAAGTTAAAAAAGGAAGATAAAAATATGGAACCAACTGCCATAAATGTGTTCCTACAGACACAAAATCACCCAACCCAACAAGTTTCCCCCCCCATCCCCGGGCCTGGTTTCTTCTTCCCCAGTCCCCTCCAGGGAGGTGACAAAAACCCAGCAGGGAGGTGACAAAACCCACACCTTTCCACCGGAGCTGGAGACCCGCCTGGAGATCCCAAACCCGCTGCCAAAAGGGACCTTTTTGTGGTTTTTGGGTCCCACCCGCCCCCCAAAAACCTCACCTGTCGTGCCCCACCATAACCTGCAGCTCGGGAGACTCTCCCAAATGTTGGGGCACAGCCAAAATAAAACAGTCCTGGGCCATCCCAGAGACCTGGGGGAAGATACACAGAAAACATTCTGGTTTTAGGGACGCACTGCTCTCCTCCTCCTGCCCCACTCCCACCATCGGCACCGCCAAAATAAAACAGTCCTGGGCCATCCCAGAGACCTGGGGGAAGATACACAGAAAACATTCTGGTTTTAGGGACGCGCTGCTCTCCTCCTCCTGCCCCACTCCCACCCGCGGCACCGCCAGCACTCGTGGGGGGAGGGGGGGGCTCGGGGACAACCCCCTCAGAGCCAACATCCCCACCCTGGACGTGGCCACGAAGCCCTCCCCAACAACGAGGCGACTTCAGCCACCCCCTCAAAGGGCCACAAAAGTCCCCACTGAGCCCGGAACGGCTCCTGCCCCGCGTGGGGACCGAGCAAAGCCCGACCTGCGCCCCCCACTCCTCCTCCTCCTCCTTCCTTTTCCTCCTCCTTCCTCCTCTTCCTTCCTCCTCCTCCTTCCTCCTCCTCCTTCCTCCTCCTCCTCCTTCTCCTTCCTCTTCCTCCTTTCTCTTCCTCCTCCTTCCTCCTCCACCTCCTCCTCCTTCCTCCTCCTTCTTCCTCCTCCTCCCTCCTCCTTCCTCCTCCTCCCCCCCAGGGTTTGGGATCCACGGGAATTAGATTGCCCTGGAGCCTAGGAAAAGGTCCACGCCCCGACCTCCCCACCCCACCCCACCCACGAGGGACCCCTCCAAGGTGTATTCCTGGGCCTCAGAGTAATTCTAGAGCTAAAGCGGTGTGGGAGACATCAGCTCGGCTCAGATAATCCATGCCAGCACTCAGCCCCGGCCCAGGGGGCAGCCCCGAGGGGGGGGGCCTCCTTCCCACAGCCCCCCGGCCCCTGGGGGGGCAGCTCCAGGGTCGGGGGGGCTTCGTGCCCGGGGGGCTCCGTACCCGCAGCATCCTCTCCCTGCGGGTCCATCCCCCCGCCCTCCGATCCGCTCAATCCCCGTCCCATCCTGCCCCATCCACCCAATCCCAGTCCCGTCCTCCCCCATCCACCTCCACTCCCCTCCGATCCACCCAATCCCCATCCCATCCTCCCCCGATCCACCTCCATCACCCTCCGATCCGCCCAGTCCCCATCCCATCCTCCTCCATCTGCCCAATCCCAGTCCCATCCTCCCCGTCAGTCTCCAGCCCCCTCCGATCCGCCCAGTCCCCATCCCTTCGGGTTCGCCTCCATCTTCCTTCGGCCGCCCTGATCCTGATCCGACCTGAATCCCATCCATCCGCCCCCATCCACCTTCTTCCACCTCCACCCGCATCCATCCCCGTCTCGTCCACCTCCATTCACATCCCATCCGCCTCCATCCCTGTCCCTCCCGCCTCCACCCGCGTGTGCCCCCATCCACCTGCCTCCATCTTCGCGCCTCCACCTCCATCCCCATCCCATCTGCCGCATCCCCATCCCACCCACCTCCATCCGCTCAAGCCCCATCCCATCCGTCCAATCCCCATGCCACCCACCTCCATCCACCCCCATCCCATCTGCCCAATCCCTTTCCCATCCGCCTCCATCCCCATCCCACCCACTCCATCCACCTCCATCCCCATCCCACCCACCTCCATCCACTTCCATCCCCATCCCATCCACCTCCATCTGCCCCATCCCCATCCCATCTGCCCCATCCCCATCCCATCTGCCCAGTCCCCATCCCACCCACTCCATCCTCCTCCACACCCATCCCATCCTCTCCATTCCCATACCACCCACCTCCATCCGCTCAATCCCCATCCCAACCGCCCAATCCCCATTCCACCCACCTCCATACACCTTCATCCCCGTCCCATCCACCTCCATCCCAATCCCATTGGCCCCCATCCACTCAATCCCCATTCCACCTACCTCCATCCTCCTCCACGCCCATCCCATCCTCTCAGTTCCCATCCCATCCACCTCCACCTGCATCCATCCTCATCCCATCCACCCAATCCCCATCCCACCCACATCCACCTGCATCCATCCCCATCCCATCTGCCCAATCCCCATCCCATCCACCCACCTCCATCCCCATCCCATCCGCCTCCATCCACCTCCATCCCCATCCCATCTGCCCAATCCCCATCCCATCCACCCACCTCCATGCACCCCATCCCCGTCCCTCCCACCTCCACCTGCCTATGCCCCCATCCACCCGCCTTCATCTTTCCGCCTCCACCTCCATCCCCGTCCCGTCCGCCCAATTCCCATCCCATCCACCTCCATTCCCATCCCATCCACCTCCATCCCCATCCCACCCACATCCATCCCCATCCCATCCAACTCCATTCCCATCCCATCCACCTCCATCCACCCAATCCCCATCCCCATTAATTAATGGGATTGCCTGGTCACACACACACGTCAGGGGCTCCTCTGTCATCAATTAATTAATTAATTATTAATGAGATTGCCAGGTAACACTCACACATGTCAGGGACTCCTCTGTCCTCAATTAATTAATTAATTAATTATTAATGGATTGCCTGGTCACACACACATCAGGGGCTCCTCTGCCATCAATTAATTAATTATTAATGGGATTGCCTGGTCACACGCACGTCAGGGGCTCCTCTGCCATCAGGTCGTTAATTAATGAATCATGGCCAAAACCAGAACATTTATATAAAACGAGCGATTGACACGATTTACGAATGACCGGACGGAAGAAAAAAAACAACACCTTAATCAGAACCATTCGCTGCACGACAATAAACCCCAAACAGGGGTCACCAGGGAATGTGGGTCCCCAAAAGGCTGTTCCCAAGGCGGGTTCTCCGATGGGTGACAGAGCTGGAGCAGCAGCCGAAGCGCTTCCTGCAGTCAGGGCACTCGAGGGCTTCCCTTACCGGTGGGTCCGTTGGTGTTTGGTCAAGGTAGACCTGTTGCTGAAGCTCTTCCCACACTCCCCACACTTGTAGGGCCTCTCCCCGGTGTGGATGCGCCGGTGGGTGACGAGGTTGCTGTTCTGGTTGAAGCCCTTCCCGCAGTCGGTGCAGCGGAAGGGCCTCTCCTCTGTGTGTGTCTGCTCATGCACGAGGAGCTTGGAGCTGGTCTGAAACCTCTTCCCACATTGCAAGCACTTGTAGGGCCGTTCCCCAGTGTGGATGAGCTGGTGTTGGAGCAGGTTGGAGCTGTCCCTGAAACTCTTCCCACATTCCCCACACGTGTGGGGCCGTTTCCCAGCGTGGATGCGTTGGTGTCGGATCAGGTGGGAGCTGTCCCTGAAGCTCTTCCCACATTCCAAGCACTTGTAGGGCCGTTCCCCAGTGTGGATGCGCTGGTGGATTAGGAGCTTGGAGCTATTCCTGAACCTCTTCCCACATTCCCCACATGGGTATGGCCATTCCCCAGTGTGGATGAGCTGGTGGATGAGGAGGTTGGAGCTGACACTGAAGCTCTTCCCACATTCCCCACATGTGTAGGGCTGTTCCCCAGTGTGGATACGTTGGTGTTTGATCAGGTCGGTGCTGGATATGAAGCTCTTCCCACATTCCCCACATGTGTGGGGCCGTTCCCCAGTATGGATGCGCTGGTGTCGGATCAGGTTGGAGTTGCTCCTGAAGCTGTTCCCACACTCCCTGCACAGGTAGGGCCGTTCCCCAGTGTGGATGAGTTGGTGTTTAATCAGGTTGGAGCTGTTCCTGAAGCTCTTCCCACACTCCCCACACGTGTAGGGCCGTTCCCCAGTGTGGATGTGCTGGTGGCTGAGGAGGTGGTTGCTCTGCTTGAAGCTCTTCCCACATTCCAAGCACCTGAAGGGCTTCTCCCTGCTGGGAGGCTGCTCAGGGACCACCAGCTCGGAGCTCCGGTTCAAGCTCCGGCCGCCTTCCCAGCACAGGACGGGTCTTTCCTCCTCAGAGCTCCCTGGGCTGGCTTTGCAGCCCCTCCTCCGGGGGCATCTCCGGGCCTTTTCCTCCCCGCTGCCTTCCTGCGCCGGGGAGCCCTTCAAAACGGCCTCTCCCACCAGGCTCTGCCGGGGGGATTTGTCCTCCGTGCTCTCCGTCCTCAGCTCGGGGCCTGGGGCAGGAAGGAAGAAGGACAGGCAGGGGATTTGCCTCCGGCCCAGAGGGAAGGCCAAGCACATCCCCCCCCAAATTTGGCCCCCACATGCACCACAAGACAGGGCCAAAGGGGCACTGACTTCCTCCTCACCTACCTGGGGGGCTCATGGCATCTTCCTCACAACCTCCTCCTCCATCCGCCCAAGCTTTGGGAAGGACAAATCCTGCTGGGGGGAAACAAGGGCTGAGTGCCTTGCCTTGGGGGTTCCTCCTGCCCAAGTCCATCTCTGGAGCTCAC
Source organism: Myiozetetes cayanensis (assembly GCF_022539395.1). Taxonomy (NCBI): domain Eukaryota; kingdom Metazoa; phylum Chordata; class Aves; order Passeriformes; family Tyrannidae; genus Myiozetetes; species Myiozetetes cayanensis. The sequence continues at coordinate 47,861 of NW_026087557.1, forward strand.
CGGGCATCCTGGGACCATAAAAACCTCCAAAGGCCCCCCCCAAAAAACCTCTCCCCCAGAACTCCAAGGTTCAGACCAAAAAAACCCCTTCCAGGAGTTCCCCTCTCAGGTCTCTCCACTTTAGGGTTCTGGGGGGTCCCCCCTGTTTGGGTTGCTGGGGGCGTCCCATGTGTATTGGGGGACCCCCCTCTCCAGGGTCCCTGCCCTCCCTGGGAGCCTGGGGGTCCTGGATTTCCCCCCCTCCAGGGTCCCCCTGCTCAGGGATGTTGGGGGTTTTGGAGGCCCCAGGGGTCCCTTCTCTTTGCTTTGGGCTGCTGGGGGTCCCACCTCTCTGGGGTCTCCCCCTCTCCAGGCTGCTGGAGATCCTGGGAATCCCAGAGGTCCTCCTTCTCCGAGCTCCCCTTTCTCTGGGGTCCCCCTGTCTGGGCTGCTGGGAGTCCCAGGACTCGCCCTTTTCCAGGCTTCCCACTTCAGTGTCCCGGAGGACCCAAGGTACCTCCTCTCCAGGCCCCCATTTCAGGGTTCCTGGGGGAACCCTAAAAACCTCCTGTCCCTGCAGGTTTCCCCCTTCATGACTTCCATTCTGCTGGGGGTCCCGTGGGTCTGGTACCATCCCTCTCTGCTCTTCCCACTCCGGGGGTCTCAGCAGCCCCCACCGGCTGTTCCTCCTCCTCTTCCCCCTTCTCCTGGCCTGGGTCCCCCCATTCCTGGCCAGTCCAGTTTTCCAGACCCCAGATCCCTCTTTCTTTGACTCCAGGACCCCTCTGCCCCCACTTTCCTCACCATCCCACCTCTCCCAGTCCCTGCATCCTCCTGTTTCCCTCACCCTGGGGACCTCCAGCCTCCCATTCCTGGCTGGCCATCCCCTGGCACCTCAGCAACAGCCCCCCTGAAGCCCCTTCCCAGTTCCCACAGCTCTCCCAGTTTCTCCCTTCCCTTGACCCTGGGACCACCCTGACCCCCAAATCTCTGAGTCTCTCCAGTTCCCCACTCCTGGCTTATCCTGCAGGGTGGTCCTGGGGTGTCCTAAGGACCCCCTGAACCCCCCATTCCTGTACTCCAGATCTCCCTTGCACCCCCTTATCTGGGATCAGGACCCCCCTGTACCCCTTTCCCAGCCATCCCACCTCTCCCAGACTCCACACTCCCTTTTCCTTCACCTTGGGACTCACTGGACCCACATTTCTGGGAATCACGACCCCCCGGAACCCCCTTTCCAGCACTGGAACTCTCTTTTACCCCTTCCTCAGCTCCAGGACCCCTTCAACAAACCCTTTCCCCGCCATCCCGCCTCTCCCAGCTCCCAGGCCCCTCTTTTCCATGATGCTGGTACTCCCTGGATCCTCATTCCTGTCTTTTCCAGACTCCTTTTTTTTTGTTGTTGTTTTTGAACACCGGGGGATCCCCTGGACCCCGTTTTCTGGACGTTCTCCCAACCCTCCCCACGCCCCTCCCTTTCCCCAACACCGATGAACCCCGTGCAGAGGCTCTTCCTGGACCCCCCATCCCACCTCTCCTGATCCCTGCCCTCCCCTTTCCTTGGCCCTGGGATCCCCTCCAACTCCCCTTACCCTTGGCATCATACTGGTTTCATACTGGGAGCAAGTGGAACCACGCTGGAGGGAACTGGGATCATACTGGGAGTGACTGGAAGGAACTGGCATGATACTGGGTTCATTTTGGGAATGGTAGGAAGTGACTGGGATCATACTGGAGATGACTGGGACCATACTAGAACTAACTGGGATTACAGTGGGTGTGAATGGAACCTTACTGAGGGTTACTGGAAGCCTCTTGGCATATGCTGGGAGCAAACTGGCATCAACTGGAAGATACTGGAACCATGTTGGAGGGACTGGGACCACAGTTGGGGCAGTTGGAATCATACTGGGAGAAACTGCGCCCACAGTGGGAGTCTCTGGAACCATATTGGTGCTGAGTGGGACCACACTGGCAGCAACTGGGATCAACTGGGACTGACTGGGTCTACAATGGAGGCAACTGGGAGTGTCTT